>NC_045452.1:964329-1014953 GCF_002776525.5 Piliocolobus tephrosceles | reverse complement strand
ATCTTCATTCTACTTGCTAGCTTTGTCATTCATTCATCCACCTTTTTTGTTAAGCACATACTTCTTTGTGCCAGGCACAACACTAGGCAGTGAGGTGTAGAAAAGCTGAAGGCTTGGTCCTTGATTGGAAGCACTCATCATATGGTGAGATAGGGGGTACAGATAGGCTTGCTCATGACCTAGAATGCATGGTGGTCACTGAGCTAACAGAGGAAAGTGGACACCTGTTGGGATTTATCTGCCCAGAAGTGCCTCTTTTCTGGGACCTGCCCTGCCCTCCTTTTGGAAACTATTCTTCGCATATGCCAACCAAGTAGTTGTAGTGGGAACTGGATTGGTTCAGGTGTGGGAAGCTGAACTGGACCTTTTGGAATCAATCCCTGGAAATTTTTTGTTACACAACTAGGAAAGAGAATCAAACCCCTCTAGTGGTGCAGCGGTGGTGGATGTGAGAAGTAGGATGAGATCCATCAACTACCATCTCTCTTGTCATGCTGCTGAAGTTGTTTGCAGGGAGGTATAGAGCTAATTATGGGGTATATTTTGGAGAGAGGCTGTCAGGTGAGGTTGGTGGATATCTTTTGGCTGAGATAAATCAGGGACAACAGTTTGGTGTTGGCTTGAGCAAAAGATGTGTGTGTGTGTGTGTTCGTGTGTGTGCATGTGTGTGTTTGTGTGTGTGTGTTCATGTGTTTGTATTATGGGGAAATTGGGTGTTCATTTTGGACATGTTAAGTGTGTGATGTCTATTGGCTAGCCAAAGGAAGCTATGGAATAGGAAGATGCATTGATAAGTTTGGAGCTCAAAGTGGAACTGAGGACGGAGGTTCGAATTAGGGAATCGTCAGCATCTATTTGGCCTTTGTGGTCATGGGAATGGGTATCACACAGGCAGAAAGTGTAGGTGAGGAAAAGGAGAGGGCCTGGGAGCAAGTCTGTGGTGCCTCCACCATGTAGAGGTTCAGCAATGGGGAAGGCAACAAAGAGACCAAGAAGGGAGGCCTCTGAAGGAGGAGGCAAGTAAGGACTGTTTCAAGAAAGAAGGCACAGTTAGCTGGGTCCATGCTGCAGACAGACCAATTACGATGAGGACAGAAAAGTGGTCCTTGGACCTGGCCACACAATGGAGAGTAAGGAAGATTGCCCCATCGGCAGAATGGGAGACTCAGCCAGCATTGCCTGTAGCTCCTGGTTGGAGTCAGGTGACAGAGGACGTTGGAGGAAGGACCATACCAGGTGGCAGTGGGTTTGTTTACCTGACCATGGACTTCCGAGGACAGAATTAAAATCCTTGTCTTAATTGGACCACAGATTGTCCCTGTGATGTGATTTTAGGGATTGTAGAAAAGGCACAAACCATCTCCCCAGATCACCTTCATTTTTGGGGCCCAGGGGAATTCGTACCATTCTAGCTGACACCTCGCCTCTCCTGATTTTTTCCTCATTCCTTAAAAGAAAAGTCACTCTCAGGAATTAATTGAGAACCTAGGTAGTTCCTATCCCAGGGTCACTCATACTCATGCTCAGAGAACGCTAAGCCTCCCAGGGAAGGAAGCCTCATGTGTCTTCTGTCATCCATCTCTAGGCTGTGAGCCCCTGGAGGGCAGGGACTGTATCTGAGTAGGGACTGTATCTGACTGTATCTGAGACCAGCTGAGAAACTGGCTCCCCATGAGAGCTCAACAAATATGTGCCTTCAATGGATAAAAGTAGAATTCAGGCTCTGCTCTCAGTCCTGTTGGACAGAAAAGACTTCCACAGTATTTGTCTGAAACTCTGTACTATGTCAGATGTCACACATCAGAAAGGATGACTGACGTGAGCTGAAGCTGCTACAAAGGAGGGGTGGGAGTCTGAGCTCCAGCTGAGGTCCCCTGACTCCCACCCAGCCCACTTGCTTTTTACCCCAAATAAAAGAGGTAAAGTCATCAGACGTTAAGAATTGGAGTAGACACTCAGTGAAAAATAGATTTCACTTCTGAGGGTTTAACACCTGAAAAAATCAACTAACTTGCTTTCTTTCTTGGTGCTTATGATTGATCCCGCTGTCATTGGATAGTAGAAAACCCAGTGAGCTGGACATCAGAAAATCCGAGCTCTGTTCCTGGTTCCACTATGCAACTTGTGCCACATTCTAGATTCATTCTCTGGGCCTCAGTCTCCCCATCAGTAGAATGGAGGGGGAGAGAGACGTTGAATGATCAGGTCACTAAGGCAAAATCCACCCTGATATTTATAATCCTCCGTCTCTGGGATGGAGGATGAATGGCTCAAAAGTCCTTGCCTCAGGCTTGCCTGCAGGATGCGTTTACTTGGTGAAAGGGACAGGGCCAGTGAGATTTCTCTCCGGGAAGCCACCAGGCCCGGTTGCCTCAGTTGTAGAAATGGGATTTCAGGTTTGCTTTTGTTCTCAATCCTTTCTACCACCCCTCACTTTTGTTGTTAATCCATTTTTATCCTTTCAAAGTACTTTTGCTCACTTTTGTGGATTCTTGGAAGCTTCTTGGGAGTCGCAGGCAGTGAGGCTTTGAACATTACTCCCCACTAGAGTAAGCTATTGGCCTGTGTCCCAGCTCTGTAGGAGAGCCTCATCTCTGCCTCTCCCTCTTGACCTCTTTCCCTCCCCAAGTCCACACTGCCTTTTTAACTCCATGGTTTTTAAAAAAGGTATTTATTCTATGTTTAGAGCTGGTGTTGTGTTTAAGGGATACAGCTGAAATCAGTCAGAATTGATGTAGAGAGAAATGGCAGGTGTTAATTCATTCCAAGAGCTCAGTGAATGTTGTCTCTGTAACCAGCAGCTAATAGGCACTGAGGGCCTGTCTGCAGGAGTACAAAATGAACAAGCCATGCCTGACAGTATTGGATTTACTCCTTCATTCATTCAGTCAGTCAGCATATTAGATGATAGTAAATGATATGGTGCAGTTCTGCAGGAAGCTGCAAAAAAAAAAAAAAAAAAAAAAATTACAAAAGGGAAGATTCCAGGTTGACCTGGAAAACTGAGGTGTCAAGGACAGCAGGGAGTTGAGGTTTTCCTGGGACTATAGAAATGTGGGAGAGAATGTGGGATGTGGAACCAGAATACAGGAAATGAAACAATGTGGAGAACACAGGATTAGAAACAGAAGATGGGTCGTAATGAAAATAAGCCATCTCCTCCATTTACCCCAGAAGGAAACGCAGGTGAACAAGGATTTATGACTAAGAATAGAATCCATAATAAAATAAATATTTCAAAGCTTCCATTTGTGTAACTAAAGGAGCATCTTTTAAGACATGATGGCTTTTTCCTGTTCCCAAGAATACTGGAAGAAGGTAATTTAGAGGTGGGGTGAAGAAGGAAAGGATCTAAACTCTGCTCTGCAAAACAACCTGACTGCTGACTTCATGGAGGAGGGGCTGCCTGCCAAGTGATAGGCTGGTGAGAAAAATATGTTTTCTCATTAGCTTTGAACTACACATTCTCAGGATAAATGTTTGTCTTTGAGAGGTGATGATGATGGTGATGATGTTGTTGTCCCTGTGTCTCACAGTTTTAGTGGCGTCTCTCGGAGTAAGGAGGGGTGCCTAAAATTCATACTGGTGAGGAAGTATGACTGGGAAGACCCAACCAGAAGGCCAAGAGCAGTTTTGGGAGAGACAAATAAACTTCAACCTGGAGCCAGGGAAATGAGGTTAGAATCTGAGGCAGACTTCAACCTGGAGTCACGGAAATGAGATTAGGATCTGAGGTTGTACCTTGTGAAGGGTTTAACTCCTTCAAACTGCACTGTCCAATATGATAGCCCCTAGCTATATGTGACTATTTAACTTAAATAGAGTACAAAAATTCAGTTTCTTAGTCATACCCTCCATCGCTCGATAGCCACATGTGGCTAGTGGCTACGATATTGGATAGTGCAGATATAGGACATTGTTATCATCACAGAAAGTTCTGCTGGACAGTGCTGCCTTAGAGGGTCTCCCACTGGATTTTTGGAAAAGTCATATTCTGGGTCTAATTTTAAGTTTCTCCCTGCATTGCAAGTTCCTCTAATTGCCACATAGTAGAATTCTAGTTACATTTCTTTTACCTTTTTATCTGTATTTTCTATTTTTCTGTAACATACAGGAATTTCTTGTGTAAATAAACAACCAAATAAAACAGCAGGGTGGAAAGAGATGAGAATAAAGAAATCACTGAAACAATTAGGAAAGATCACTGAAATCTCCCACCTGGAAGAAGAACTGGATCAGGAGTGAGAAAACCCTTGAGTTCCCATCCAGCCCAGCATCTCCCTACCAGGTTCTGGGCAGAGAAGCCAAGAAGCAGGTGGTCACAGCCCAGCCTACCTGGGGAGTGGGCATGTGGGGACAACAGTGGAGGGGGATGGAGGCAGCAGGAAAGAAAGAAAGTATCTGACAGGTATACCAGGAAAGAAAGTACAGTGTCAGCTTTGATGGCTTTGGGGAAACCGGAAGTATAGGGAAGGCGAGAGGAAGAGAGGACTGCCCCACACTCACATCTCCGCTGGTGCCTGGGGAGAAGGAGGATGACCAGGGGAGGGGATGGTGCCCAGGAGCTCTGGGCAATGAGTCAGAGCAGAGTCCCCTAATTATGGCCCACAAAGCAGTGTGGGAGTGTAAAGGGCAGTGTCCGAGGGGGCAGCTCAGGAATGATGAAGGTCAGCACTTCAACTTTCCTGCAGGAAAAGAGGAGACTGTGAGGGCACCAGGAAGGCTGATGCTTGGGTTACAGACCACAGAGAGTTACGAATAAGGGAATAAGGTGGGAGAAGGCAGAACAGCATAATATGGAACAGAGAAGGTAGAATGCGTTCAGTGTGTAGAATTTTGGAAACTCGTTAGGCAAGAGGCTGGAAAATACAAGCTCATTGATGGCCCTGGCCCATGCATAGGATAGGATTCTCAATCACCAGGAGAAACCAGGGTGTTCTGGGTCCCTGATAAGAGGGGACACTTCTGAGGCAGCATGGATCATCCTGGAAGGAGCACTGGATCAGGAGTCAGAAAACCCTTCAGTTCCCATCCAGCTCAGCATCTCCCTACCAGGTTCTGGGCAGAGAAGCCAAGAAGCAGGTGGTCACAGCCCAGCCTACCTGGGGAGTGGGCACATGGGGACAGCAGTGGAGGGGGTGGAGGCAGCAGGGAAGTGCCACCCTTTTCAAGTTGCTCCTGTCCCCATTGTTAACGGTACAAGCTGTGACTCACACTTTAATAGGTCTTCGAAGAGAATGAGTCAGCAGAACTTAATTAAACCTGAGCCGTTTAGCACATCGATCATAAGAAATACACAATTTACACAGGTGAGTAGGCCACCTAATTATAAACTGATGTTTCTCCGCGCTCAGCACCCTCCCCTGATTGCTTCTTCTCTGGGGTCTGCTAATTGGTCCTGGTTGCGCAGCTAAAGGCCCCGGGGACGTTGCCGCTGGGCAGTCTCTGGAAACGGGGCTCACCCTTGTCTTCTGAAAACAGTGGGTTCACCATGGAGGACACCCAGGGCCCTCTTTGCAGCCCTCCTCTAGGGGACACCTCCTGACACACGAAGGTGGGGTGCAGGGCAGGAGTCTCCCCATGGCTGACCTGTGCTGGCCTCATTTCCCTAATCAGGCCACAGACTTTCTTTGGCTCCCTGTGCCCAGAGGGAACAAGGCAAGCTTCTTAGCATGGCATTCAAGGTCTTTCCCATTCCATCTTTCTAGCATCATCTGCTTTCCCTCAGTTGTCATTTCCATAATTTTAGTCCCACCTGACCATTTCCACATTCCCCAAATCAGCTATGCACTTTTATTTTCCAGGCCCTTGTTCTGTGCTCCCTGATTCTGGAATGCCTTGTCCTCCTCCTTTGCCTAGCGAACTCCTACTCATCCGTCAAAGCTCAAATAAATCAAATATTTCTTTCCAGGGTCTGTTGTGAATCTCCTAGTTGAAACAAAATAGTTTTTTTTTTTTTTTTTTAAATTTAAGAGTGTGAAATTTCAGCTTACAACAAACTAGCTTCCATATTTGTAAACATTTTTTTTTCTATGAATCTCTGTGAGTCAATCAGTCAAAATATCTGTAGTGATTATTACTGGATGGTGAGATGGTAGAATTATAGTTACATTTCTTTTACCTTTTAATCTGTATTTTCTATTTTTCTGTAATACACAGGAATTTCTTGTGTAAATAAATAACGAAATAAAACAGCAAGGTGGAAAGAGATGAGAAGAAAGAAATCACTGGAACAATTAGGAGAAGACCCTAGCGAAACTCATCAGAAAGGGAGTGCCACTCCCAGGGGTGACTGGCTTAGCACTGTCTAGGCAGTGTGAGGCTTGCATCTTCCACACCTGTGGTCTCACTTTCATAATATTTTGTATGTATGAATTTTAGCATATGTACTGCCCCCACCACACACCCACACTCACCCATACTTTTTACTTGTATATTTAAAAAAATTTTTCTTTCTTCCTTTTTTATTTTAAAGCAACTGTACCCTTTGTTTAAATGAAATTATAAGGAAACCCTACAAAACAAACAGCAGTAGAGCTCCTTTATTGTAGTGTGTGTGGAGCCTACTCCATCTTCCCTTCATCCAAGGCAGCTCTGGTCATGCATCTCAATGAAAGCCTGAAGTTCCCAAAACATTTTAAAATCTAAGGCTTAAAAAATGCTGATATACATATATAAAGGCCAAAGTTCTTGGCTTGACACACTTGACCTTCCATCTACCTTACTTCTTTCATCTCTTGTGACTGTGCGCCATGAATTTTAGACTCCAGCCACCCGATTTTGTTGTTTCTCAAGGATTATTCCTTTTTATACCTCTTGGATGCTGCTTCACTGGCTTTCCTCTTCCTGGAATGTCCTGTCGCTTTCTCTGCCTGACTCCATCTCAAAAGCCACTTCTTCTCTGAAGGGCTGTCTCTGATGGTGTTATGCAGGGTTCATTATTTCCTCTTCTGTGTTCTAAAGCACTTTGTTAGGTTCGTATATCATATTTGTGCTATGACAATGTGACTAATGACAATGCGCTTAGGTCTGGTGAGACTAAAACATGAAGCATGGGCACAGATTATTGGGACAGTGTAGCAATGGGTTGATTTCATGTGCTATAATATTTCAACAGTTCTAACTCTCTTCCTTGCTGGGAAGTTGTGTGCATGTGTACATGTGTGCATGTGTTGCATGTATGCATGTGTGTGTGTATGAGTGTGTGTTTATGTTTCAGACCCTCTCCACTTCCTCTCCAATCTATACTATGTTGATGCAGAGGAATAGTCAGACAACACAAGCTGTGCAGTCAGGGGATGTTTCAAGGTGTGACACAGGAAGTGTCCTAGAACTTGTTCCTGTTCAATGGGGAAATCCATATTTAGTTACCCTTCTTACCAAGAACTGAGGAGGAATTTAATTGTTCTCTTTGCTTAAATACCTATGGAAGGCTGACCAAGGTGGCAAATGTGCCAAGTGCCCAGATTAGAGATATACAAAGCCACAGGGCTTTCAAACAGGAGGAAGAGACATTTCTGGCCAACAAATTATGAACAACTGCCTCCTTACAAGGAGTGGGGAGGAAACCTCTTTAGCAACACACCATTGATAAAGAAACTTAGGGTTCCATATATGGAATCTAAAATGGTGTACAAAGGGTTCTAAGGGTCCTGAAATAAGGAACCGTCATCCCAGCATGGAACAGTGAAGTAGAAGAAGGAGAAGAGCGAGAGGAAGACTCCAGACAAGGCCCAAGCACACACGACTCCTCCAGCCACACCCTCTGGTCTCAGCTGACTGGTTTGGAGGTGGACATCTCACTCAAGCTTGGCCAATGGGTGTCCCTCCCCTGGGGCTTTTGAACATGGGATTTTAGAGGGCTTGAGGACATCACTGGAGACTGATCTAACTCTTGGAACTATTGGAAGCTATTAGGAGAATACCAATTAGCAGCAAGAAAGAGGTGAGCTCACATGCAGAGAGAAACAGCTGCAGAGACTTGATGACATTATTGGGTCTGGATCCCATCACAGCTGAAGGTTACTTAGCATTCTGCCCTTCACGTGGCTTAGTCTGGGAACTGATTTCTTAATTTCCTCCAAGGCAATACATGTCCCTCTCCATTTTAGCTAACCTAAGATGATTTTTGTCAATTGTAACCAAAAGCTCTCATTAATACTGATCATTGTACACTTTTTTGCCTAAAATCTGAAAATGATTCTTCATTCCCCTAGGAATACAAAGCAAAAATAAAAATCTCTACTGTAGCCTACAAGGCCGCGTGGGTTGGCTCCTTTCTGGCTCCTAGACCTCAAATTGTATCCTTGGGCATCATCTATTAATAGGCTCTTGCCCTTGGGCCTCCCTCCATGTGGAATGCCCTCCCTTCCACTCTACTCAGTCTTCAGATTACAGACCAACCATAACTTCTCTGGGAAGCATTTTCTGACCTCCCTGACAGACCAATCTCCCATGGAATCGTCCCTTGGAGTACCATGTCACCATCTCCCCAGCACTTGTCACAATTGTAATTGTACTTTCATTTGTGATTATTTGGTGGTTATTTGTCTCACCTGCTGTCAGATCAGTGGCAGCATTAGATTCTCATAGGAAAAATAAACTCAGGGCTCCCACTGATTCTACATTATGGTGAGTATGTAATAATAATAGAAATAAAGTGCACAATAAATGTTATGTGCTGGAATCATCCTGAAACCATTCCCCCAGCCACTGTCCATGGAAAAATCATCTTCCACAAAACCGGCCAAAAAGGTTTTGTGATGCTCTGCACCATCTCCAGTGCCCAGTTCAGTACCGTAGTGGCTGTCAGAGGGGTTTGCAACTTCATGGACCCTTCTTTCAAATTCTCCTTACGTGGCCCAACTTGGTGACTCATGTCTAATGAATGAAATGCAGTGAAAGTGATGCGATGTGATTTCTCAGGCTAAGTCCTAAAAGGAAGCTGCTTCCACTTGGCTGTCCTTCTAGGCTTGTTTACTTTGAGAAAGGCTATCTGCCATTTTGTGAGGACACTCAAGCAGCATGTGGAGGTTCCTATATAGGGAAGAACTGGGTCCTCCCACCAGTGGCTGTTACCAACTCATCAGCCATGTGAGTGAACCACTGTGGACATAAATCTTTTATTCCAGTCCAGCCTCCAGATGACTGCAGCCCCAAATAACATCTTTACTGCAATCTTACGAGGGACCCTGAGCCAGAACCACCCAGTTAAGTTACTCCCAAATTCCTGATCCACAAAACTGACTGAGATAATAAATATTTATTATTTTAAGCCACTAAGTTTTGGGATGATTTGTTGTGCAATAGGTATGTCTGGCACTCAGTAGATATTCAGTGGCTATTTGTTGCATGTCTGGATAAATAATACAATGGATAAATCAAACTTAAATTATAGCCAAGGTTTTAAGCCTCCTCCTCTGCCCATTTGGATTTCTCCTAGCTCTGACATTCTGGGCCTTATGATTATAGTTGAAGTTGTCAATGGCTGGCTTGTATCACCCAGGCCTTTCTGTGCTCCGTATCTGCTTCTTACTGCCAGCGTTTGTCTTTAGGGATCAAATCCTTGGATAGTTCTGGGGAGTACGTTTGCTCCATTTCCCAAAGGATTTGAGCTTCAATTACCCATAGGGGCCGCTGGCTTAATAACCTACCCTTTATTCATTGCTTTCCCTTCCTTGTATTATTTCACTACTTCCTTGCGTGTCCAATATCAACTACTTGTGCTCAGATCCTTTCCTTAGGGTCTGCTTTTTTGGGAGACCCCACACTAATACAGTGCTCTTTTTTTGCAGGTAGAGGCCATGCCTTGCACTTTCTTGTGCCCCCTCAGGGCCTGAGACTGAGCCAGGTTCTGAATTCTAGAACCAATCTCCCAGTATCCCTGTAGGAAGGTCCCCCATAGCTCTGGTGTCAGGAACTGAGAGATGGAGTCCACTGGAGCAAGACCAAAGCACACTTCTCTCAGGGAAGTGCCCATTTTTAACTCCACGTCCTTTTGCCCTGTTCTTGTCTGCTCTGATGGGAGCTCTTGGATCTACCTGGGTAAGAGCCAGAGCTGTTAATCACTAGGTGATGAGATACACACAGGCCTTAGTCACAGCCTCAAACCAGGGCTGCCTCTCCCAGTTCCCATAGCAGAGCAGCTGTCTTTGATTTCAGGTAGTTCAGGGGAGGAGGAGGGCTAGGGAAAAGAGGGAGAAGAGAGGGAGGAGGAGAGGAGAAAGAGGCGAGGAACAGGGAAGGAAAAGGAGAAAGAGGAATATGAGGGGACAAAGAAGTGATGGAAAGTGTAATGGGCAGAATGGGCAGAATAGTGACCCCCAAAAGGATATGTCTAAGTCCTAACCCCTGGGAATTGCTAATTTTTTTTTTTTTTTTGTAAATAGAGTCTTTGTAGATATAATTAAGGTTCTGGGCATAAGATCATCGCAGATTTAGGGTGGGCCCTAAATCCAATGACAGGTGTCCTTATAAGAGAAAGGGACATCACACACACACACACACACACACACACACACACACACACGGCAAGGCTGTGAGAAGATGGAGGCAGAGTGGAGTGATGCATCTATAAGTCAAAGAAGGATAAGGGTTGCTGGAACCCCCAGAAACTACGAGAGAGGCATGGATCAGATTTTCCCTTGGAGCCTCCAGAAGGAGCTATCTCTGCCAACACCTGAATTTCAGACTTCTGGCTTTCTGAATGGTAAGAGAATATATTTCTGTGTTTTGAGCCACTCAGGTTGTGGTAATTTGTTATAACAGCCATGGAAAATTGATACAGACAGGGAGGAAGAGGGGAAAGAAGAGGAAGAGGTGGCAGGAGGAGCAGTGGCTTCTAAATGGCAAAGACACCAAAGCATTTCAAGGGCAAGAAAGGTTTGGAATTTGAAGAGGAGTTGCCTGCACCTCGAGGGTAGACAGGGCCGGGGAGGGTGTGATGGGAGGTGAACCTGGGATGAACAAGGCCAGTCCGGGAAGGACTTTGAGTGCCACACTAATGTGTCAGGGGCAGGCCCTTGATGAACTACAGCATGAGGGCCAAATCTGGCCCGACCGACCCCTGTTTTTGTATATAAAGTTTTATTGGAACATAAGCCTACTCATTTATTTACACATTGTCTACAGATGAGTTTCAGCTGTGACGGAAGAGTTGCGTAATTGTGATAGAGACCATCTGACCATCAAAGCTTAAAATTACCATCTGTTCCTTTGCAGAAAGTGTTGCTATCCCTTGCTACAGGATGCTTCTCAAATGCCAAGAATTCTCCCATGCCCCTAGCCAGCTCCACCAGACAAGATGGGCAGAAGTCAGCACTGCCCCAGGGTGGCACTGCCAGGGACTTCCATCCCCCTCCAGGTGAGTAGTCACTGCATCTTGTTTTATTCACCTTCACCTCCCCAGCCCTCAGCCTGGCCCAGAGCAAGCATTCAGTGGTTATTCACTGAATGACTAGCTGGTGAGCAGGCAAGGGAAGATCCCTGGGTTCCCCAGAGGCCAGGCAATCCATACTGGTTTACCCACTGGGGTGGTCTCTCTTCCTTGTCAATTTTCCATCACCTTTCCCCTGTGGCCCATGATTTCCCCACAGAGGATTATCAGTGGTAGAGGTGCAAAGATGGTCTCTCTCTCTTTCTTCCCAGGGTCTGAGATTTCAGTATAAAGAGGCTTCCTCCTGAATGGGTCTCCCTTAACTTTGGAGGGTCCTGGGTTTTGGAGGGCTTCCCTCTCCTTGGAGGAGAGAGAGCAGGAGGCTCGGTGTAGAATCTTTTCAGATAGAGAGGTCGTCTTGGATTTTCCCATTGACTTTTAAGACCTGAGAGCGTCCAACCTATAGATCATGAAGGTCCCTGCAGGAGTGGGAAGATGTCAGGGGGGACCTTTGTCCCTGCCATGAGAAATGAGGACAGTAGAGCACTACACTAGCTTTGGAGCCCAGATAACTAGCCTGATCCCATCTCTCACATGTACTGGCTCTGTAGCTTGGAACAAACCACTTTACCTTTTTGAGTCTCAGCTTCCTCAAAGGACCACTTCCTTGGGCCACCAACATCAGAATCATTTGGGAGAGCGTGTTAGAATGCAAATTCCTGGGCCTTTTGACTTAGAGTCAGAGTCTTGGGTGCTGGGCCTGACAGGCTGCATTTTAATAGCTCCCTAGGTGAGATGGCAAGGGTTGTCTGTGAGCCAGTCTGGGAAGCCTTTTAAACGTTAAGTGGAGACAAAGAGGAACTTATTCCTCTACCATTATTCTTGAGGAAGGAGAAGGTGTTGCTATTTCTGGTCCTGTTGTTCTCTGCTGAGGGGTCCTGCACAAGAGGAGGCACATAAAACAGGGAAGTAGAGAAGCATCAGCCAGCAGCAATAAGCACAGGGTTGGGCATGAGGGCTTCTGTGAGGGTAGGGAGAGGCCTTCCAGTCTCTCTGCTCCTGCCCTGCCTGGGATCATGACCATCCCTTCCACGGGGAGAAAGATTGTACGGTGGAAAATCACCACGAGGGAATCTTCCAAGTTTTTTCAGCAACTAATTTGCTGTTAAATTGGTCATGGCATGTCAGAGCTGGGAGAGACCTTATGAATATTCTAGCCCTGCCCTTTCATGTTACAGGTGGGGAGATTGAGGCCAGAGAGGGAAGTGACTGGCCTGAGGTCCTCTTGTGCACTGGGGCCAGATCTGGGCTTAGAGGGCAGGTTTCCTGAATCCCTGCCCTCCTCACCCAGTGTGTTTCACAGACTCCACCTCATTTGCAATTTCTGCATTTCTTTTGTATAGTTTCTGGCATGTTCGGATCCCATCTGTATTATTTGTTTAGCATTTTCCCAAATAGACTTTTTTGTTTGACTCAAATAATAAATGTATTTTAAAATAATACCTTATATCATGACCATACGTGGATAGCAGTGTCTTTCATCATAAATACAAGGTTAGTGTAGAAGTAATTACAGGACTATTGAGCTAGATCATCTTTATATACCCACCAAAGTCATCTTGAGAGCTGCCAGTGGGACCCTCTCCAAGCTTCCAGAAATGCTGAATTTCAGCATAGTGGGAGATGGATGGATTTAAACTATATATTCAGGAATAATCTAGAGTAGATGGTCTCAGGCCACCAGGGTGCAATTCTAGTGCTCATTACTCACATAGTTTTTGTGGGGGATTTATCTTCTCTTCTTGGTTTCATCATCTGTAAGATGGGCTCCCAAGTGTGACAATGAGATGGGAAAATGGCCACAAAAGTGCTGTGGAAGTCATAAAACACCATCCGATGTCACCACCGCTAGTCTGGTCGGCACTTACTGGGATCCGTTCTGGGACCAGATGGATAGCTGACACGGAACGTGCCAGAATCTTCCGTGGAGGCCTAGAAAGAGTGGCTTCCTTTCTGAAGCCTGCCGTCATCAGGCTAGGGGAAGGGAAGCTGCTCTGGTAGGAAGGGCGAGACCTCTCTCTCATGACACGGGGTGATCATAGATTTATACAACTGCAGCAGGAGAGACTCAGGATCCCAAGTGGAATCGTTTCTATGAATCTTTAATGGACTGGAAGATATTAATGAACTTCCAAAAATTAAGCTAGGGACCCTTTCCCTTTGGAAAACTCAGCTACGGGGAAACACACCAGCCTCCTCGTTGCCTGCGGACACAGCCCTCCTGGTCTTCCTCATACCTGCAGCTGAGTGCGATCCCTCATCAGCTCCCTCCATGGGACACTTGCTTGGTCGGGGGGATGTGGAGCTCTATTTATGGCAGGTAATGACATTAAGGGCTCCCTGAGCTTCTTTTCCAGCATTTTCTTGGATTAAAAGGGGGGAAAAGGGGAGAGAACTGAGAACCTCATGTGAGAGATTCCAGGCTCGGTGACTGTCAGACTGTCAGACTCAGAAGGCCCTTGAGACATCACCAGCTCCACCATTTCTTACTCCCTCACCCAAGTGTTTTGCCGAGAATAAACCTGAGGCTGCAGTGGACAGGGACTTTCCTGAGGTCACACAGCAGGCCACGGCAGAGCCAAGACTCACACCCTGGGTTCCTAACTCTTAGCAGGTGTGTGCGTCCACCTCAGTGCCCCAGTGCGGCTTTCCTCCTTTCCTCAAGCCGGCTCTTGATCTACCTGGTCTCTGTTATCTGGGGACAGGCCTTGAGATGGCCACTGGCTTGGGGAAGGTGATTAGGGTGGACAGACTTTTCCTAAGCCAAAGCTTCAGCCCCTGGGCAAAGCTTCAGACCCTGGAAGTTTTGCAGACTGAACTCGGCTTATGAGGAGGAGATTGTGCTGGACCCAGCAGGGATTTGGGGGGGTCAGAGCCGGGTCCTGATAGCGGGGCTTCTGTTTACCAGCTACGTAACTTGGGGACATTATCCTCCTCTTCTCTTTCACAGATGAGTTTTCTTACCTGTCCAGTTATGATAATCGTGCTTTCTACTGAAATTAAAAGAGAATGCCTATGACATTGTCAATGCTGAATAAACGGTAACTAGCATTCTTAGCCGGGGCCTGGTTACAGTAACAAGCCCCAGGTCCCTGCATTCTGCAACTAACTGAGCTTTGGTGTCTGCAGCTGAAAAACCACAGTTTTGGGTTAGATTGAAAGGTGTATCAGGAAACCAGCCCAGAGCCAGGTCTTGCTCTGAATTTTAGAGTCCTCTATCCAGTTGATATGGACGGAAAAGCATATTCTCTGCCTGAGCCCAGCTGGGTCTTGGAGACCAGGAAACAGAAAGAAATGATCAGAAGACACTTACCCTGGGGCTGGTCCTGTGGAGGCTTTTCTAGCCCAGAGCCTGAGGCCACAGCTTCTCCGGGGCCCTCTCCGCCTGGCCCCTCTGGTCTGTCCACGTCATTTCTCCTGGCAGGCCTCTTTAGGATCGCCTCGATGGAGAAGGACAGGCCCAGCTTCTTCGGGGCCTCAGAGCACCCCAAGCTATTTCTCTCCATACCCCTGCAGAGAGCAGGGCCCACCTCAGCACACATTGAGGGGCTCAGGGGTGACTCTGTAGGCCAAGGAGGGTGCCACTGGAGAGTGGCGTACTTCCTCCCCGAACCTCCTGGGGTCAAGAGGGCGCGTGGAGGTGAAGAACAGAGAGGCTCCAGTTAGATGATCCAAGCAGGATTTCCCGTCTGCAGGGATTTCCATGGGCAGATGACAACAGAAGAGCTGGAAGGAGGGGTATCCTGTGCCTACAGCTCACAGCCCTTACCAGTTTGATGTCAAAGGAGTCACCATGGCTGAATTGGGGTTCAACCTTCCAGAGAAGGTCTTCTCGGACGCATTGCCTGCACAATCACCAGCTTAGGCCAGGATCCCTGAGGTCACTGCCCAGTGGCGAACAAAGAGAAGAGGGAGAAACAGTAAGGCACAGGAAAGAGGAGGTCAGTCTCCAGAGGAGGTATGGAGGCAGAGTGTCTACCTTTGCCCTTTCTCTGGCTTCTGGCCCTTTCCTGTGGCTCTAGCCAGCCTCTGGGAGGCTGGAGTGCCACCCTTGGCCTCAGGCGGCCAATTCAGTCCTGGGCTTTACTGCAGCTTGAACGGTCTTCCCAGACACCCATCTTTACTTCCTTCAGTTCTGCTGCGTCCAGACTCCAGAACATACCTTCAGTGCATCAGTGCTCCTGCTGTCCCGCAGGGAGACAGGGAGGCTGAGGAAAGGGGGTCCCTGGGTGCTGCCAGGCCTGTCTGTTCTCTGTGCCAGGGCTGGGCTGAGCTGTGAGTCTGATTCTTCTCAGGTGTCTCTGGGCTGGCCCTGGCTTTTTTCTATTCTATTTTTCCTGACCTCACTTCACATGTGAAGCACTCCCTCCACAGGCACCTGACCCAGGGTACCTCTCCCTTCCTTGTGGGGTCCTTTCTGCTGCTTCTCCCGGTCTCCTGAGACAGAACTGAAGAGGCCCTTTCTCTCCGACTGGGAGCTGACAGTTGTTGATCTGTCCTTGCAGGATTTTGCGCCAAATTACTGTGTAACCAAGGAGGAGGGGGTAGTAAAACAGGCTGATAAGAGAAGAAACTCTCCACGCCCCTTAAGGCTGGGGATGCAGGTGTCAGGGTAGGAAAGTGGCAGGAGGCAGTGGGGATCTGAAGGACAGGTATTGGCGGCCCCAGGGAGGAGCTGTGCTGGGGAACTGGCCAGAGCAGGGGAAGGGAAGGTGGGAGCCGAATGGCCAGGAAGTGTACCCAGGCCCAATAAAACATGTTTACTCAGCCAGGGGAGCCTATGGTCGTGTGTGGGGGAGGCTGGGCTGAGGTGCAGTCTGCTGGCTGTCAGCCTCAGGCATTCATTTGCTCTCAGATGTGCTTTCCATGACTTGCAAATATCAGATCAGGAAAAGCATTCCGGGGTTTTCTGATGTAGGGAAACTGAGGTCCAGTAACAAGGTGGTGCAGAAAATATGATGGCAGGGCCTGATCACAGCCCTCCCTTGGGGAGCTCCACGATGCCTTGCTGGCCACGAGGAGCCAATTTGCACAAGAGGGATGGATACCCTGGAAGAGACTGTGAATGTGAATTTGGATGTTAGAATATATATCTTTCATAGAGGGCAGGGGTGGGAGGCTGGGTGTAGGGAAAGCTGGTCTCTACTGCCTGAGAAGAGTGAGTGAGGATAGGGAGGGACTCACCCCGAGAGAAGGAACAGGTAAAGATGCCCCATTTGAGGAGCTGTGCTCCTTGGAAGTGTCAGGCTGTCTGATTTAGTTAGGGTGGACTAGGCTGTGCTGCAGTAACAAGTAAACCCTATCGTCTGGGGAACGTATAATATCTCACCCACATCACATTCTAACGTAGTCATGTAGGGACCCAGATTCCTTTCAAACAGTGATGCCACCATTCTCCAATCATTGGCTCCAAGTTTTCTGGGGAAAGGGAGACAGCAAAAGAGAAATTATTATTTTTTAAATTTTACTTTAAGTTCTGGGATACATGTGCAGAATGTGCAGATTTGTTACATAGGTATACATGTGCCTTGGTGCTTTGCTGTACCTATCACCCCATCATCTAGGTTTAAGTCCCGCACGCATTAGGTATTTGTCCTAATGCTGTCCCTCCCCTTGCCCCAATCCCCTGACCAGCCCCAGCGTGTGTTGTTCCTCTCCCTGTGTCCATGTGTTCACATTGTTCAACTCCCGCCTATAAGTGAGAACATGCAGTATTTGGTTTTCTGTTCAAAGGAGAAATTTTGATGAGTCAGAAGTAGAAGGGGTTGACAGACCTTCTGCTCACATTCTGTGGCCAGAGGGAGTCACATGACACTGCTTAGACCTATCCCTCTCCTAGGGCTGGAAAGGAGAATTTTCCTGTGCCAGGAGAAAAATGAACTAGTTTGGTGACCTTTGCAGTGAAGAGGCCAGAGTCCCCTAGAAGTCAGGTCCAGCATTGGTCCATGGAAGGGGTTGTTGGATGCGAGGACGAGGTTCCTTACACTCAGGGCAGAGGAAGCTCTGACGGGTACTTGAGATGCTTGGTCAAGGGCGAGGACAGGATCTTTGTGGGTGGAAGTGGCAGAGGTGAAAAGAGAGAGGCGATGGAGCCCTTTCTGTCTGCTGGGCCTCAGACCTGCAGCTGTGTGCTCACCGTTTCACTGAATCCATTCAACAGCCTTATCAATTAGGTGTCATTAATGCCATTGAACAGCTGAGGAGATAGGCCCAGAGAAGTGGAGTGATGAGTGTAGGGCTACACAGCTAGCCACCAAAGGCAGCAAGATTCAAACCCAGGTGAGTCTGGCTCTGCACCTCACACTCCTCCCACTTTGCTGTCATCCCCAGAGACCATCTGGCTCAGCCCTCTCATTTCACAGGTGAAGAACTGAGCAGCAGAGAGAAAAGTTACCAGAGTTACACCTGTTGTTTTCAGCGCCTTACTTGATTTCCTTTCATTTTGCCTCTTTCCAAGGTGTGACTGGCCCCTGGACAGGTTAACAGAACACCCTTCTGTGGTGTGGACCTGGACACTTGCTCCCCTCTCTCCCATGGTTAGCCATAACCCTGATGTTACTGACTTCAGTTATTTTATTACTCACGTGTGTGCTTATTCCACGAATACTTCCTGAGTATCTACTATGTGCCAAACACTCCGGAGATGTAGATGAAGGAGATATGGCCCCTGCCCTGAGGGACTTACATTCTGAGGTGGGGGGAAGGGGGACATGGCTGCAGACGTACAGTGACACAAAGCAGGAAGTATCAGTGGTCAGCGATGGAATCTTGTGGGTGGTCAGAGAGAAGTCAGAGTTCGTGTGGCTGTTGGATTAATGAAAGTTTTGAAGAGGAGGAACAACAAAGGAAGGAGAGGGGCCATCATATATAGGTCCCTTTTCTAAATTGTCTTATTGAATCTACTGTAAAATTCACAAGCAAATAAACTCTGCTAAGGTGGATATCTTAGCCTTGTTTTACAGTGAAGCAACTAAATTTCAGAGGCTTTAAGTAATGTGCCCAGGGTCCCACAGCTATGTAGTGGCACAGCTAGGATTCCAAGCTGAGTCAATTACCTTGATCTTTCTAGTGTTCCTTACTGACCCTCAGAAGCAGAATTTGAATTGGGCATCAAAGAATGAGTAGGTCATGTGGTGACCTACTCTGTAGGAACAAAGACTTGGAGCAGGGACACACTGAAGTATGCATAGTTGATATGGTTTGGATCTGTGTCCCCGTTCAAATCTCATGTTGAATTCTAATTCTCAATGTTGGAGGGTTGGAGGTGGGGCCTGGTGGGAGGTGATTAGATCATGGGGGTATTTTCTAATGGTTTAGCACCATCCTCCTAGTGCTGTATTGTGAGACAGTTCTCACTATATATATATATATATAACACCTCCCCCTTCTCTCTCTCTCTCCTGCTCTGCAATGTGAAGATGTGCCTGCTTCCCCTTTGCCTTCTGCCATGATTGTAAGTTTCCTGAGGTCTCCCCAACCATGCTTCCTGTACAGTCTGTGGAACTGTGAGTCAATTAAACCTCTTTTCTTCATAAATTACCCAGTCTCAGGTAGTTCCTTATCGCAGTATGAGAACAGACTAATACAATGATGTACTGTTACTGTTTCATGGATGAGAGAGGGGTTTCACTTTATAAAGAAGTATTTAGGAAGAGCATGTGGGAAAGGTAGATTGTGTTCAGCCAATCATTTATGCATCCATAAAATAATATTGAAGCATCCACTATGATGTGCTAGGCCGTGATCTTTATGCTGAGGAGACAGTTGTGGTTAAAAGAGGCAAGGTCTATATTCTCATGGAACTTACATTGAAAATAGATAATAAACAGGTAATAAATTCATAGCACATAAATGCCCAATGTAATTTCCATTTGTGATGTTGAAAAATAAACTGCGGCACAATACAATTTTAAAGTGTTTATTTGAGCAATAGCAATTCATGAATCAGGCAGCTCCAAAGCAGAAGTGGTTCAGAAGGTCTGTTGAAGACACAGGCTTTTATAGAGAGACGAAGAAGTGATACAAGGAAAATATTTGATTGGTTACAGTTATAAAGTTGCCTTATTTCATCAATTCCACTGAAAAGTCCCTTGTTGTGTAAGTTTGTTGGCAGCTTTTTTTGGTTGGATTTCAGTTCTGTTTTTCATTAACACAGGCATTCACAAGAAATAGCTTAAGTTTAGTTTTGCTTGTGTTTGTAAATCAAGCAAAGATAAGGTCACTTATGAGGCCTAACTAGCTTTGTCTGCTCAGGTATTATCCACTTTAATTTACTTTTGCAATGATAATGTTATAAGTAAAACAAAATAATAAGCTAGAGAGAAGCCAGGTGAGGGAACACAGTTTGATTTTTCCAGATATGAATTTTATCCCCCAGGCAGTAAAGGAGCCATGGGCATTTTTGTGAGTGATGGCTCTACCATCAACCAAACTGCAGGTTAAGGAGGCACTGGGAACCCAAGTAAACTGGAGGCAAGTTATAGGCTGTGTGTGTTGGAGTCTGGGAGGGAGTGTGGGTCAGAATGATCTTGGCTGCAAGTGATCGAATACTCAACTTAAAGAGGCTTAAACAATGGGGGTTTGTTAATTCACATAACCATGTGTGTGGGTAGGAGGATGCAGAGTGGCTTAGTTCAGGCACAAAAACAATGTGAAGAACCAGGCACCTACATCTTTCTTCTCTGCTATCCCCAGTGCATTGGTTTAACATATCCTGTTTTCATTTTCTTATTATTTTTTAAATATTATTTATTTTAAATGACAAAATTTTATATATTTATCATGTACAATATAATGGTTTGAAATATGTATTCATTGTGGAGAGGTCAAATCAAATTGACCATGAAATCAAATTGTGTTTCATGGGGTTTGCTGTTCAGATTATTTTGTCACCCAGGTAATAAGCATAGTACCCAATAGATAATTTTTTCCATCCTCTCCCTCCTCCTTCCCTCCACTCTCAAGCAGGCCCTGGTGTCTGTTGTTCTCTTCTTTGTGTCCATGTGTGCTCAATGTTTAGCTCCCACTCATAAGTGAGAACATGAGATATTAGGTTTTATGTTCCTGTGTTACTTAGGATTATGGCCTTCAGCTCTATCCATGTTGCTGCCAAAGGACAAGATCTTCTTCCTTTTTATGGCTGCATAGTATTCCATGGTGTGTATGCACCATATTTTCTTTATCCAGTTTACTGTTGATGGGCATTTAGGTAGATTCCATGATGCTGCTATTGTGAATAGTACTGTGATGAACGTATGTGTGCATGTGTCTTCATGGTAGAATGATTTATATTCCTTTGGATATATACTCAATAATAGAATTGCTGGATTGAATGTTACTTCTGTTTTAAGTTCTCTGGGAAGTCTCCAAACTGCTCTCCACAATGACTGAACTAATTTACATTCCCACCAGCAGTATATAAGCATTCCCTTTTCTTGGCAATCATGACAGCATCTGTTTTTTTTTTTTTTTTATGTTTTTTATACTAGCCATTCTCACTGTGTGAGATGGTATCTCATTGTGGTTTTGATTTCTATTTCTCTAACGATTAGTGATGTTAAACATTTTTTATATGTTTTTTAGCCATACGTATGTCTTCTTTTGAAACATGTCTGTTCATGTCCTTTGCCCATTTTTTAATGGGGTTGTTTGTTTTTTGCTTGTTAATTTGTTTAAGTTCCTTATAGATGCTGGATATTAGACCTTTGTGAGATGTATAGTTTGCAAATATTTTCTTCAATTCTGTAGGTTTTCTGTTTACTCTCTTGATAGCCTCTTTTACTGTGTAGAAGCACTTTAGTTTAATTAGGTCCTATTTGTTAATTTTTGTTTTCCTTGCAATTGCTATTGGTGTCTTTGTCATGAAATCTTTGGCAGGGCTTATGTACAGAATGGTATTTCCTAGGTTGTCTTCCAGGGTTTTTATAGTTTTAGGTTTTACATTTAAGTCTTTAATCCATCTTAAGTTGATTTTTGTATATGATGTAAGGAAGGGGTCCAGTTTCAATCTTCTACATATAGCTAATCAGTTATCCCAGTGGGAGAGGTGCGGCCAGGGCTTTACACTCCATGGAGCCAGTGGGATTGGGAACAGGGAGCAGCCCCTCCCCTTTCTGAGTTGGCGTGGTGGGAGCTTCACATTCCCTGGGCACAGCTGTGGCCACCCAGCTGCAGCTGAAGACCCAGGCCTCCCTGTACTTTTAGGGGGCAGGAGCAGGCGGGAGCCCCACCCTCCCAGGCACAGCTGCAGTGACCCAAACCGTGGCTGTGGACCCAGGCATCTATGCATTCTCAGGTCCCCCTGCCCCTGCAGGCTCAGAAATGTCTGCTCCCACTACCTGGCCTCTCTCAGCTCCTGGCACCTGCTCTGCAGGTTTGAAAATGCCTGCTTCCACTGCCCGGCCTCTCCCTATTCCTGGTTCCTGCTCTAATCTCAGAGAAAAGTTCAGGACAAGCCAGGATGCTGTTGCAACCTGGCTGGGTATGTGCATGCTGGGGACAGTGCTGACATGCCAGCCCCCTGCCGCCTTGGCCTGCTCTGGATTTTGAATGCTAATGAGCATGGGAGGGAAGCTGAGGAGGGGCTGAGGATAGCTCAGTGCTGGCCTGCAGGCACCCCTCAGCACCAACAGCATGAGTGCCATGAACAGCAGCAGGAGGCAGACAGACTTCTGAGCAGAAAAGGGCGAGTCTCTGGTGAAGCCTCACCTTCAAGCTGGGAAAGTCCTGAAGCCTAGGGGCTGGGCTGCCAGCCCTGTTAACCAGACTGGGAACTTGTGTTTTTTCTGGGTCCACTCATGAACCAATCAACATGAACTCTCTCCCCTTTGAAGTCCATAAAACCCCCAGACTAAATCAGATTTACAGAGAAGATGGGACAACCAGCTGCAGAGAGAAGCTACCCACTCCAGGGTCTCCTCTCTGCTGACAGCTGAACACTCATCAGAACATCCTGGCTGCAGAGAGGAGCTACCAACTGCAAGTCTCCTCTGAGCTACTCTACTGCTCAGTAAAGCTCCTCTTCACACTGCTCACCCTCCACTTGTGCACATGCCTCTTTCTTTCTGGGAATGGGACAAGAACTCTGGACCTGGTGAATGGCAGGGCTGAAAGAACTGTAACACAAATGAGTTGAAACATGTCCCTTGCTCACCACGTTGCAGGTGACGAGGAGAGAAGAGCTGTGGACATTTGGGGAGCCTGGACCTAGGAGTTCCCTGAGCCAGGGCTGTGACACCCTCTTTGGGGCTCTGAGGTTCCTGGTGTCTCCAAGCTTCTGGGTGCCACCACATTACCTGGTGCCAGCTGTGAAAGCTACTTCCGGGACACCTTTTCCAGCCACAGCCTTACAGGGAGCTGGTACCCATGCCAGCACCTAGAGCTGCCTGCCTCACCACAGCTGGTGTGTCTGGCTGTGCACATGGGACAGAGCCCATGCTTGCTTGCTCACACAGCCCTCACTGCTCCGCTTGCCCTTGGCAAGCATAGAATCCAGGCTGGTAGTGCAAGCTGAGCACAACCTGCCAGGCCAAGTGGGCCCAGCAGTTTCCAGCTGGCAAAGTGACACCCTAAGGATCCTATAACACCATTTATTGAATAGGAAGTCCTTTACCCACTGGCTGTTTTGTTGGCTTTGTTGAAGATCAGATGGCTCTAGGTGTACAGGTTTATTTCTAGGCTCTCTATTCTATTCCACTGGTCTATGGGTCTGTATTTGTACCAGTACCATGCTGTTTTGGCTACTGTAGCCTTGTAGTATAGTTTGAAGTTGGGTAGTGTGATGCCTCCAGTTTTGTTATTTTTGTTTAACATTGCCCTGGCTATTTGAGCTCTCTTTTGATTCCATATGAATTTTAAAATAGTATTTTTTTCTAATTCTGTGAAGAATGTCATTGGTAGCTTGATAGAAATAGCATTGAATCTGTAAATTGCTTTGAGTAGTATGGCCATTTTAATAATACTGATTCTTCCTATCCATGAGCATTCACGGTTTTTCATTTGTGTTATCTCTCATTTTTTTGAGTGGCGTTTTTTAATTCTCATTGTAGGGATTTTTAACCTTCATGGTTAGCTGTATTGCTAGGTATTTTATTCATTTTGTTCTCACTGTTTCTAATCATAGAGAAAAACGTTTCCTAGAAGTCTTCTAGCAAATTCCCTTTGTTTCCCATTGGCTAGGATTGTGTCACATGTGCCCACTTAAACCGGTTGCTGGCAGATATAATGCAATTACCATTACAAGTTGAGTTACTCAGCATTTGCTCCCTTGGACTACGTAGTGGGGCAGCTTTCCTTACCACTCTCTGGAGCTTAGTTCCTGGGAAAAATTGGGGTTTGTCAGCCAGAAGAAGACAGGTAATTGCTGTTTGGGGGGTGCGACCAATGGTATCTGCTTCAAGGTGTGTGTGACAGACAAAATGGTTTTTCTTTTCAGAAGATGGTGCCAGAAAAGGCATGTGACTGCATGTGTGGGGCATTAGCGCTTCCTGAGCAGTGGGAGACATGGACTAATTACTCTCCTGAAGTTCATGGGAGAAGGTAGAAAGGAAGAAGAGAAGGAAGGAAAATCCCCTTCTTGAGCGTCTCCTTTCTGTTTATTCTACAGCAGGCCTTCACATTTGTTTACAGTTGGACTATGTCCTAAGCCCATTGTATTATGGCATTTGGCACTCACAGCTTCCATTGGAAGTGGGAGTTATAATCCCTCTGGCACAGTTAAAGAAACTGAAGCCCAGTGAGGCAAGTGACTCCCTCAAAGTCTCTCCATTATCTCCTAGCAGGAAGCAGAGTCCCAGCTTTAAACCGATCTTTCTATCGCCCAATCTCAAGCTCTTTCCACCACTCCACACCTGTTTTCTGAATTATTTTTCCATCCTAAGTTTTAAGAAAGAGCTTTCAAAGAAGCATCTCTGTGAAGATCTCAGCGGGTTGGTTGTTGAGAGATTTGAGGCCTTTAGGGTTCCTACTCTCTACTACTTCCCTCTAGAACATTTTTTTTCCAGGGATTAACCCTCTGTGTGTATCTGAGACTATGTGATACAGCTTCCCGAGCAGAAGAGGGCTAGATCCTATGTGCTGAGAGATCAGGGACAATGAAAGGAAGATAGCCTATCATGAGGATGGTCTGGTGAGAGGATCAGTAGTTCTCAGTGGATCCTTAGTCCTTGTATTATTTATTTGCCCTTGAGACCTGCATTTGACATGGCTTCCTAGGGAAACCAAGATAGTTTAGTCTGCCATTCTGAGCTCACGTTTGACTGATTCTTTTTCACCCCAGATTTTTTTGAGAACGTTTGAAGCCCTCTCATAACCTACTGAGTTCTAAGCCCCCTTGCTTGGGAATGAGATCTGGTTCCTCCCCGCAGGCTGGGTAGATCCTGGAGAGAGGTGCAATGCTCAGAGCACAACATAGAATGTAGAACAAAACCCTTTCAGGGTTTAGTAACCAGAGAGTCTGGACTTGACTCAAAGTGGACTCACATCCCTCTAGGTGGTTTTGTTCAGCCTGCTTGGACCTTGAGTTGTGTAAGATGGTTAAAAGCCTCCATTTATATCACATATTTCAAGTTAGTCATAATAATGTCTGAAGAACAGAATGTCAGGGTTGGTGTAGGATTTTCAGGGTTCCACTTAAACTGCTCTGGAGTAGAACTAATTTACCATAGATCATCTCCTTAAGAACAGATGTGTCAAGCTGAGCAGACCAACTTTCACCCATGGATTTATAAAGCACTAAGCATTAGTACATGGCATGAATCTGGGGAAATTATCCACTCAATCCTTCATTCAGCAAACATTCATTTGGCGCCTACGATGTGTCAGATGCTACACTAAGTAGGAGAGATATATTGAACCAGACGGACATGGCTCCTGCCCTGATGTGGTCATAGATCAGGGAGGACACTAATGATAAACAAATAGAGAAGTGATAAAATAGTTACAAATTATGGTAAGTAGTTTGAAGGAGTCAGTGTTGTAAATTGTATTACAGTTAGCCTTTCTTATTTATTACTAAATTTAGGATGCTGATTTTCACCCAGAGACAAAGTAATAATATGTCTCCCATCTTAACCCTTGGTATTGCCGTGCTTAAGGCTATTAATTGATGGTTACATCTCAAAAGATGGGGCTGTTGAGAAAAGGGGAATGGAACTTGCAAATTGCTGGAAATTGCTTTTCTGAGAATCTCTTGAAATGCTGAGAGACACCTTGGGGATACTCCATTACCACTGTTGATGAGGTTGTCGGAAAATTAAAACTGGCTTTTAGTTCATTTTGATTTGATTAAATGTGGATTTTGTCCTTCATTCTTGGTTTGATAAATAATGTCAGTGAAAAACCCAAAACAAATAAACAAACAAGTAAAACAATTCTTAAACTGTGGCCACTGTTAGCTGTGTGAAAAGGAGTTTGGAAGTGGCACAATAATTGATATAAAACCTAAATCTTGCCATATAGTCATATTGCATCTTGTTGGAGATTTGTTTTCAAGGATGTGACTCAAGGTTATGAACGTTAGAATTATAGTACTCCAGGAAGTCCCTTAGGTAAGTACCTTACTGAGATGTGTGCATTGGCTCTGGGGAAATCCCAGCTGGCAAGTTTTTCTTCTCTAGAGTTGGAAGAAATTGCTGTTTCTTCAGATAAGTCCTAGATGGGACATAGGGTTCATGTGTAATCTGTTGACTTAGACTCATGGTGGTGAGATGAGAGACCCAGAGAAAGGACTGATGGAGGGCATGTGTCTCCCATCTCATGCTCACTTAGGGTGGTGTCTCCCAAGGCCCCAGCTAGGTGATTCTGCAGCTTAGAATCACCCAGGGAGAATGTTCACAAAGCTGGGCGCAGTGGCTCATCCCTGTAATCCCAGCACTTTGGGAGGCCAAGTGGGAGGATCACTTGAGCCCAGGAGTTCCAGAGCAGCCTGGGCAACATAGTGAGACCCCACGTCTACAAAAAATAGAGAAAAATTAGCCAGGCATGGTGGCACGCTTCTGTAGTCCTAGCTACTGGGGAGGTTGAGGCAGGAGGATGGGTTGAGTTCAGGAAGTCGAGGCTTCAGTGAGCCGTGATTGTGCCACTGTATGCCAGCCTAGGCGACAGAGAGACCATGTCTCAAAAAAAAAAAAAAAAAAAAAAAACCCCACAAACCCCCACAATTCTCTGTGGCTAGGCCCCACCCACACTAATTATGTCAGAATCTTTTGGGGAGAGAACTCACACACAACTTCAAGCTAATACATCTTTCAGGGAGAACATATTCTGGGGATGGTTACCCTTAGCAGGAATTTGGAGGGTGAGATTTCTGAGGTCCAGTTTCAAAGTGATACCCTAAATCCCTGCTTCTGAAACTTCAGTGTGCATTGAAATTTTCCAGAGTCTTATTGAAAGTGCAGACTCTGATTCTGTACAGTTGGTTGGTTAGGCCTGGCATTTCTAACAAGCGGTCAGAGAATTTGCATGCACCAGTTGAGTGGCAAAGCCCTAGGTGATACGTAGAATTAAGTACCGTGACATTTGAGAAGCATTTCCTTAGAGTGTGGCCCCAACCCTGGCTGCACATTAATATCACCTGGGTAACTTAAAAAAAAATACCAGTGCCAGGCCTCTCCCTCTGGGGTCCTCCTGATTCAGTTGGTTTGGGGTGGTTCCCGGTGGCAGTAATTTAAAGAAAGTTCTCTAGGTGATTTTAATGTGCAGTTAGGGTTAAGAATGTCTGCTCTAGAGGCTTGCTGGGTTTTTTTTGTTTGTTTTTAGCTTGAGATCAATGCTGCTCAGTAGAAATATAATGCATGTGAATTACTTACCTATTACTCTGTGATAAATTCCCCAGGGCTTAATTATTTCACACAGTTTCTGAGGATCAGGGATCTAAGAGCAGCTTAGCTGGGTGGTTCCAACTCAAGATCCTGCATGAGACCATGGTCAGGATGTAGGCTGGGCTGTGATTACCAGAGACTGGACTGGGGCCAGTGAATCTGCTTCCAGGAAGTTTCCCTAACATGGCTGTGGATAGAGACTCAGACCTCACCATGTCGGCCTCTCTATAGGGCTGCTCATAACATTGCATTTAACTTCTCCTGGAATAAGTGAAAAGAGAGAGAGAGAGTGAGCGAGCAAGACAGACAGCAGTTGCAGTCTTTCATAGTCTAATAGTAGAGTGACATACTATATTAGTTAAGGTTCCCAGGAGAAACAGAACTAGTAAGATATAGGTATATAAGGGGAGACTTATTATGGGAGTTGGCTCATGTGATTTGGGAGGCCATGATCTCTGCCATCTGCAAGCTGGATAATCAGGAAAGCTGGAGGCAGAATAATTCAGTCCAGGTTTGAAGCTGAAGCCTGAGAACTGGCCGGGGATGGGGATGATGGATGGGGTACTGGGGTGAGTCCTAGAATCTGAAGACACAAGAACCAGGAGCTCCAATATCCAAGGAAGGGCAGGAGATGATGGATGTTCCATCTCAAGGAGGGAGGGAGGGAGGGAAAGGGACGGGGCAGGGTGGAGGTGGGGGTGGAGGGAGGGGGAGAGAGAGAGAGAGAGAGAAAACAAGTTTGCCATTCCTTTATCTTTTTGGTCTATTTGGGCACTCAGTGGATTGGATGATGCCTGCCCTCACTGGTGAAGGCCATCTTCTTTCCTCAGTCTACTGATTCAAATGCTAACCTCTTCTGGAAACGCCCTCAAAGACATACTCAGAAATAATGTTTTGCCAGTTTTCTGGGTATTTCTTAGCCCAGTCAAGCTGACACATACAATTGGACCATCACCCATGTCATCACTTCAGAAGTATTCTATGTGTCATGCAGACCAACCCTGATAGCTCTGAGGCAATGTGGGAGGGACTACATAAGGCTGTGAAGACCAGGAGGAAGAGATCACTGGGGATCATCTAGAAAGTGGTTACCATGAGGCATGAAAGTAATTTCAAATTCTCTAGTGGTCATAATAAAAAAGTAAAAAAAAAAGATGGCATTAATTTTAATAATATATAGTATTCTATTTACCCCAAATATTCAAACTATCATCTCTACATGTGATCAACATAAAATTATGCTAATGATGATAAGATCGTTATGAATGAGTTGTTTTGTATTCTTTCTTTGTATTACCTTGAACTCCTGTGTATTTTACACTTACGGCACACCTCGCTTTGGATTTGCCATATTTCAAGTGTGCAGTGGCCAAGTTTGTTTCCTCTTCTTAACTCCATATGTTAAGGGTGGATCTAAAGGGTAGATTATCCTACTTTGTAAAAGACTCACCTTCCATTTCTCTCCAAATGATAGACCCACTGGTTTACTTCACATTCCAGCTAAATTATCTGCCAACTTCCCTCTTAAGAATTGCAAGTTGCATTTCTCAAGCTTATATTTTGTATGAGGAGTCCCTGGGTTTTTCAACACATTTATCCCACATTATTGACCTTTCTATACCACTTGTGCAAAAATTTGTCAGGCATGATATAAGAATTACAATAGCAATGACTGATTTTGGCCTTTGACTCGGTGGAGAGAAACTAATTATATGGAGAGAAACCAATTATGGGCTAAACTACAGGAGCTCAAGATCGATCCCCACCCTGCCACAGGTGCTTATATAGAACTTGTGCCTCGACACAGCATGAGGGCCAGGTCAGCAGAAACAGTGTCCTGATGAGCCACATAGCAGTTCCAGCTACAGCACAAGAGCAATATGCTTCCATCTCTGCTTCCTTTAACGGGTATTTTATGACTTGAAAGATTTTTGGATGAGCTGAATGCATTACTCTTTGCTATAGGGAACAGAAAGTTACAAGTCTTTTCTATGCAGATGACATGGTTTTATTGTCATGAACCAGGACTAGTCTCATTACTGTCAGAAAAAAAATGGCTCAGGATGAACTACTTCCACCCCCCAATTGTCATTTTTGGCAGATGTCCTCCAACATTGAGTTGGCTTTTATTCAACAACCTGTGAATTGCATTCACTCATTTAGTCACTTAGGGCTCCATTTTCCCACTAAGCCATTTGAGGGACTAACCAGGAGGTTGTATTTGCTTAACATTAGGCATCTTATGGGTGCAGTATTAGGAATTTTCTAAGTCCTTCTTGGGAGATTAGTAAAATGTACTTTGAAAAACATTTAAGCTAAAATGATTATGGCTTAGCTTGGTGGGCTAGGACATTGTTTCTTGTGTGGGAGCAGATCCATAGCCATTTTCTCTAGGAAAACAGCTTTCCACAGGCATCCCACAGGTACTGCCACAGGCATTCCCATGGTATTCTCACAGGTATACCCACAGGTGTTCTGACAGGCATTCTCACAGGTATTCTTACTGGTAATCACATGGGCATTCTCACAGGCATTCTCTCAAGTATTCTTACAGGCATTCTCACTGGTATCCCCACAGGCATTCTCACTGGTATCCCCACAGGCATTCTCACTGGTATTCACACAGGCATTCTCACAGGCATCCCTACCGATATTTCCACAGGTATTCCTACAGATATTTCCATAGGTATTTCCAAAGGTATTTCTATAGGCTTTCCCACAAATATCCCCACAGGTATTCCCATAGGCATTCTCACAGGTATCCCCACAGGCATTCTCATATACATTCCCACAGGCATTCCTACGGATATTTCCAGAGGTATTCCCATAGGTAATTCCAAACTTATTTCTACAGGCATTTCCATAGGCATTCCCATAGGTATTCTCAAAGGCGTTCTCCCAGGTATCCCAACAGGCATTCTCACTGGTATTCAGACAGGCATTCTCACTGGTATTCACACAGGCATTCTCACTGGTATTCACACAGGCATTCTCACAGGTATCCCACAGGGATTCTCATGGGTTTTCTCATTGGTATCCCAATGGGTATTTGCACAGATATTCTCACTGGTATCTCCACAGGTATTCCTTCGGCCTCTCTTCATGCAGGGGTTGGTCCATTAATTGATTAACACACTTGGATCCTCCCTCGGCTGGTAACATGGAATGTCTGTGTGACATGCCGGTCCTTGCTGTAGACTACAACTTCGGACTGTTTGCTCTCCACGTCGTATCTCTAATTAGATGGAGAGAAATGCACTTCCCAGAATTCCTTTTAGAAGGTGAATAAGATCTTGAGAGGGCTCTCATGATGTTCCTTTCATGAGAGTCCACGGTTAAATTCTCCTAAAACTACCATGCCAGCGAAAGCCCACTTCAGGAGCAGCTGGGCCATTTTCCGTCTTTTAGAATCACTCATCCTGACTGCTTGTAGGTGGCTGTGTTTCTGTTCCCTCCAACCCCCATGGCTACCAGAAACTAAGCTGAAAAATTCATCTGGCCAGCCAGACATGGTGGTTTACGTCTGTAATCCCGGCATTTTGGGGAGCCTAGGTGGGTAGATTGCTTGAGGATGGGAGTTTGAGACCAGACTGGCCAACATGGCAAAACTCTGTCTCTATTTAAAAATACATAAAACTTAGCCAGGCAAGGTGGCATGTGCCTGTAATCCCAGCTACTCAGGAGGCTGAGGCACAAGAATCGTTTGAACCCAGAAGGCAGAGGTCACAGTGAGCCGAGACTGTGCCACTGCACTCCAGCCTGGGCAACAGAGTGAGACCCGGTCTCAAAAAATAAATAAAATTCATCTGGCTTCCTGGATCTTAGAATATGCTGGGGATGTCTTGCTGCCTCCCCCTTCCTTTTCCTCACACTGGTTTCTTTATTCCTTCCTTTAAAAGATGGGCTGGGTTGCATGTATTCAAATCAACCTCTTCAAGTCTTTTCCAGGATGAGGCAGAGGTGCAAATAAATACTAATAAGAATGGAGCAAGTCATTCGTCATCTTAAACAACGAAGAGGTATGGAGGGGACTGGGACCCAGGTATCCTTCCTGCCTAGCCAGTGCTTTCCTGTCAGACCATGATCCAGGCACACGGGTGTAACAGAAGACTTTAGCTGTCTTGGAGGCAACACATTCCTGCCCCAACAGATAGGAGTCGTGGATAAAATGTAAACCCAGAATCTTTGATCCATGGGGAAGTTCCAAACACAGACTGCCGAATGCTGAGGGACTTCAGCAGAGGCAAAGAAGAAATTGCCTGATACACGTGTGTGTGTGTGTGTGTGTGTGTGTGTGTGGTGTGCGTGAGTGTACTCAAGTGTGGACAAGGAGAACTCAAGTCTTTCAGCCTGGCAAACAAACGTATCACTATCCACTCCCTGCCTCTATTTATTTCTCTGCACCAAGTCTACTCGAGTGACTCCTTGTCCTGTGACAGGCAATGCATTGTCTGGGTGACTTTTTCTGTCCTTCCTGGCTGGGTCAGCTTCCCTCCTCTGTTCAACCCCACTTCTCTGTATCCCTTAGCTCTCTGAGCTTTCTACTGTTATGGTTTCCATAAGGTGGCATGCTGTTTACTTGTGGAATCCCTCTGCACCATGAGACCCTTGAAAGCACACAGCTTACTTGTCTTTACTACTCCATACCTAACATAGTAGCTTGCACATAGTAGGTGCTCAGTGAGGGTCTGCTGAATAAAAACACAAGTGTTAGCACATTTGTTTGCATTATTTTTGGCTGCATATCACAGAATACAGAAATAAATGTCTTAAAAATAGGAATTTAGTTTTTGTCATGTAAATGGAGTCCCAGTATTGTCAGGCCAGGGCTGGGTTGGCAGATCCACTGTCATCAAGGTCTGCCTACCTCAGCGTCAGCTACCAGCCTCATGGTTGCCTCATACTCCAAAATAGCTGCTGGAGCTCCAGACATCAGGTTTGCATTCCAGGTAGAAAGGAAAAAGGACCAATCCCTCAACTGGGTTAGCCTTTGCCAGGAGCCCTTTTGGAGGGAATCCCATTCGATTAACTTTCTCTTTCAACTCATTGGTTCCCCTCCTTGCTTAGGTGAAAGCAAGGCTGAAAAATGTGGTTTTTCACCTGTGAACATTGCTGCTCTAAATAAATTGGGGTACTATTGATTAAAAGCAGACACATGAATATTGGATGCACAGCCAGCAGCCTGTACTGCTGCTCATAGTTGGGAATTACAATGAGCAAGTCCTCCAGAAACCTGGAGAAAGGAGGTTTGGTAATCCTTTCAGTGAGAAAGTAATAATGAACACATAACACACTGAAGCAGAGATGGCTAAAGGCAACTTAGTGAGCCACAAAGCCTGTCACCTCTCAAGAATATGTCAATATGAAAGGGATTGTCAGCTGGGACGTAGAGATCCTGGGGCACAGAGAAAGCCCACCAAGGAGCATTGGTAGGCAGTGCTTCTTCCCTACCCCTGGGGTCAGGGACTACAGCCAAGGGGAGAACTTTAGCAAGCAGACGTTAGTTATTTTGATTCCACTGGGGATGTGCGTGTAACCAATTGTATATGAATTCAAGTCTGCTTCACCATTGTGGAGTACAAATGGCTGTACAAGGAAACAGCTCAAACCCTCAGCTCACTCACGTGAGCGTGCTGACACTCAAACAACAATATAGAACACAGCAGGCAATAGTGTTATGAAGGATTAAAAAAGCAGAGTAAGGAGATGAGAATGGGAGGAGAAGGTGCCAGATGGGGAATGGCAGTATCAGGGAGGCAGCCCAGAAAGAACTCAAAGATAGAAACCAAGACGCTGAATCCCTGCCCCAGCTCTGCTGTTGACTTGCTTGTGTGTGGGTAGACCATTGGGTTTCAGTTTCCGCCGTGGTGGAATGGGGCAATGGACCCGGTGACCAGAAGGGTGCAGTGATTGATAACAGCATGGACAGGCGAATGGGTGTTTCCTGCGTTTGAATTCCAGCTCAACAGTTTCTAGCAATAACTGAGCAAGAAAGAAGTCTCGCTGAGCCTTGTCTGTAAAATGCGGATGAGAGCAGTTACCACGCAGGTGTGTTTTGAGGTAGCTTAAATGAGGCCATGCAAATAAAGTGCCTGCACGAAGTTGGTGCACAATTAATAGCAGTTTCTTCCTCTGGAAACTCCAACTTCACCCAGGAAAAGTTGTCCTTTCTGGACAGTCTGCTTCTGGCTGTCATCGCCGCTGACTCCAGGCTCCCTTTTGCAGCCCATCTCCCTGGTGACAGTTGCCCTGATGATCTCAAAAGTTCAGCGCTACTACCCTTTTCATGGAAGGCCGGATATGCTGCTGTCTGGAGTCCTTTAAACCCCTGATTTATTAGATTGTTGTCCCTGATGATTTCTCAAATGAACCCGTAAATTAGAAATGTTAGTAAAGCATCCCTGGGGTCTTCAACTGATAACTTGTGTTATGGGGTCCATTTATGAACCAATTATGGTCAATTGACACTTCCATCTGCATCCCCATCCATCAGGATGCAAATGGCTCTCGGACTCGTGCTCTGGGGGTTGAAAGGCAATGGCAGCTGGATTATGTGGTTCCAACGACGTGGATCTTTTCTTCTGCACCTGCAGGCTCCCTCTATTGTCATATCTCTGACTAAAATATATTTGACATTCCCTTACTCCCCATCTGCATTTCAGAGCTTTTGCTTGGTGGATGATGCATGCATAGATTTATTCATTCACTTACTCATTCCTTCCTTCTTGCCCTCTTTCCTTCCCTCCTTTGTTGAAGGTTTACTGAGGTACCTCTTACCTTTTTGGGCAAGTCTATAATTGTATAAATAATAAAGATGAAGGTCATGATGATTTTTAAATATCATATCTGTTTTTCAATATTAATACATGCCAGAAACTCCCTTTTCCAGAGGAGGAAACTGGGGCATACAAGCAATAATATAACTTGTTCAAGATCAGAGAGGTTAAGTGACTTGCCCAAAGGCACACAGCAAATAAGTAGGGAAGCCAGGGAACTTTGGGCAAATTATTTTAACACTGGGTGCTTCAGTCTCTTCTTCTGTAAAATGGGCCTATTGATTGAACCTGTGTCGCAGGGCTGCTGTGAGACTTGAACATAAAGGGCAAGCATAGAACAGTGCTTGGTCTGCAGAAAGCCCTCAGGATGCAGTAGCAGCTGCTATCAGCGTTATACCTAAAATTGACCATTTAAGTTAAAATCTCCCAAAAGCCTAATGAGGAAAAAGAAGTCCAGAGAGATGAGTAACTTGCCCAAGGCCACACAGTTAAGAAACAGTGAAGGTGGAATTCGAACCCAGGTCTGTCCTGCTCTAGAGCCTATACACTTAAAAACCACTTTGTCTTCCAGTGCTCATTGAAAAACCAAAGCTAAAAGTGACTATTAGAAACTGCCTTGGGGTTTTCGGTGGAAGGTTAAGTTCCTTCCCTTGGGGCATCAGGGAAGACTTCCTGGAGGAAGGGGCACTTGTGCAGTCTCTGAGATGAGGGGATGGAGAATGTGCTGTGGAGATGGGGATGGCAACCTAGGGGGAAGGCCTCACCTGGAGAAGAGCTGCCATGAATTTGCTGGAATTGGAGGGAGGCTGAATGTTCTTGCCAAGGACTCTGGACTCTGGGCCTGGCCACTGGGAGGGCCAATCCTGGCCCATCCTCTTGTGCCTGCTCTCAACTCACCTATGTCCAGCTTTTCATGACCTAATAGAGGTGGGGATAAAACAATGTCTCCGTCTCGGCTGTCAAGAGCTTAAGATGAGATGAGGCCACTGAACATCACAGGTGTGCAGTGAATGGCGACTTAGTGACTTGCATGATAGACCTCATTGTGGTTGAAAACAGAACCCTGCCCTTGGAGCAGCTCTTTGTTTGATGAAGGGAAAGAGGAACAGGGAAGGGGAGCACAGGTGGGAGCTCTGAGGGACATTGGCTGAGGAGCTGAGTGGCTGCGTCTATCATTGCCACAGAGGGATGGTCAGCTAGTGTGGGTTCACCAGCAGAGGGACAGACCAGAGAACAGGCAGCATGACAGAGCTTCAGAGGGCAGTGCAACCCATCTCTCACTCTGGAAGGGTCTGCTGATGCTGCTAGAACTTTCTGGAAATGGCAGTATTTACACAGTGGATTTTTTTAGTAGGAAAGGCCTGGAGGGCCCATTTAGCTCAGATGGGGAATTGCAGCCCTTGAGGAGAGGCCATTTCCTGAAGCCCACAAGGTCAGTTGGTGGAAAAGCCAAGAACTGTGGCAACTGGGTCCCTTGATTCCTGATTTTGTAGCACAGAATATTCCAGAGCTGGGGGACCCCTTGAGGAGGTTGACGGCAGCGTCACCCAGTGGCTAAGGCTCCAGGCTGCCAAGGTCAGACCATCTCTGCTTCACCTCTTCATTCTGCTGCTTGCTGGCCGTGTGAGCTTTGTCTGGTTACTTCTTGGGACTCAATTTCCCTCATGTCTGCAGTGCGACTAACAATGCCCATATCACAGGCTTGCTGTGAGCATTAAATGAGATCATATGAGGCCAGCACAGTGGATGCTGTGGCCGTTTCCATGCACCCTTGCCTTGGGTTGGGGCAACTGACTAGGCTCCAGGCCTGGGCCCAAATTGACCTAAACCAGGAACCTACGAATGATCCCTGCCTACTTTTCCTCACATCCTACACCCACTCCATCAGCAAATCCTGCTGGTTAGAACTTTCAGATGTATCCTGAATCCCACAACTTCCCACACCACCTTGGCAGCCCCTGGAGTGAGCCAGGTGTGTTCCTCCTGGACAACTGCATCTAGCCTCCCTGCCTTCTTCCTTCTCTTCAGTCTGTGCTGCATCCAGCTGCTGTATCTGTCTCCATATCTGTCCGTTCCTGGTCAAAAGCCTTCCCTGACCCCACATAAAGTCAGATGGCCCATGAGACTCTGTCAAATCTGATCCTCATGGGCTCTCTGTCTTCCAGTTACACAGACCTCCTGGCTCTTCCTCAGAACACATCAGACACACTTGCATCTTTGCACTTGCTGTTCCCTCTGCCAGAAATGCTTTTCCCTACATAGTCTCATGGCTCATTCTTTCATTCCTTCCAGTCTGCCCAGACACCACCTCCTCAACCAGGCCCACGTTGTTCACTCCTGCTCTGGCATTCCTGATCCTTCTTTTTTTTTTTTTTTTTTTTTTTTTGAGATGGAGTCTCATTTTGTTGCCCAGGCTGGAGTGCGGTGGCGCGATCTCAGCTCACTGCACACTCTGCCTCCCAGGTTGAAGCAATTCTCCTGCCTCAGCCTTCCGAGTAGCTGGGATTACAGGCATGTGCCACCATGCCCAGCTAATTTGTGTATTTTTAGTAGAGATGGGTTTTTACCATGTTGACCAGGCTGGTCTCGAACTTCTGACCTCAGGTGACTCTCCCGCCTTGGCCTCCCAGAGTGTGGGGATTACAGGAGTAAGTCATGGCGCCCGGCCTCCTTTTCGTTTTTTTTTTTTTTTTTATATAACAGTAGTCCCCTTCCAACATGCTATTTAATTTACTTACTGAATATGTTCACGGTTTAGATCTTATCCCCCTGTCCCTTCCATCAAGCTGAATTAGAGACCATGAGAGTCAGGATTTTTTATCTCTTTGTTCACAGCTGTATTCCAAGCATCTAGCATGGTATTTGGCACAACAGATATTTATTGATCAAAAGAAAGAAAGAAGGCTCTTGATTCAATTTTTCCTGGCCTGGGTCACCTCTCTGGCCATACAAGTATGAATGTATTTCTTTCATAAGCTTCCAGTTACCCATTGGAATGTCAGTTCCATCTCTGTATAATGCCACCCTTATGAGTCCCTCATCCTCTTGGCTACTACCAACCTGTCCCTGAAATATACAGCTAAATATAATGAAAGTAAGTTAATTGTATCTTATGTTTAACACTATTTTATTAGAATTAAAATTGTGCACTAATTTTTAGAGCGAACACAGAATGAATCATTCTCTTTTTGGTAGAATTTTTCTGACAAGATGGTATAACGGTGTGTTAGGACAACCTTCACTTCTTATTATATTTTCATAGGACAACTATAAAGAGGGTCATTTTCTTTTTCTTGCAAAAATGCTTGAGGGTTTTGTAAGTTTTCCTAAGGGTTTTTCGTAGTACTTTGATATTGAAATTATTCTCTTTTGAGGTACTTATTTATTATCCTCATTGATTTTTCTCTTTGTTAATTATTAACAGGCCTAACCCTTCTACATAGCTACTAATAACTAGCAGTTTTTGAGAGCTCACCATGTGCCAGGCTTTTCATATGTGTTCATGGATTTATTTTTACTGCAACTCAACGTGATAGGTCATATTGTGGTGCACATGTTTTTTGTTTTTGTTTACTTTTTTTTCTTTTTGAGACAAAGTCTCACTCTATCACCCAGGTTAGAGTGCAATGGCGTGATCTCGGCTCACTGCAACCTCCGTCTCCCAGGTTCACGCAATCCTCCTGCCTCAGCCTCCTGGGTAGCTGGGATTACAGCTGTGTACCACCACACTAGGCTAATCTTTCTATTTTTGGTAGAGACAGGGTTTCTCCATGTTGGCCAGGCTGGTCGTGAACATCTGACCTCAGGTGATCACCTGTCTCGGCCTCCCAAAGTGCTGGGATTACAGGCCTGAGTCACCATACCTGGCCTGTGGTGCACATGGTCTAAGGAAATTGAGGCATAGAGAAGTTAAGTACCTTGTTCATAGATGTGCACCTAGTAAGTGGGGGAGCAGGGACTTGGAACCACACTGTCTGCTGCTTAACCACTCATTTGTCAGAGACTTTGTGTATGTCGTGAGCCATATGCTAATATCACTTTCACTGATCTCATGTGAGATTTGCATTTACAAATGAGATTAATCTGCGTTTCTTGTGTACACCATTATGGGATGTTAAAGTTCCACAGTCTGTAACACTGACTGATGATTGACGCAAGGGTGTGATGAGCCATGATAGAGATGCATAAGTGTTAAATAGGGTGGGACATTTGAGCAAGCTGGCCACTTCATTATTAAGTTTGGCCATGGAAGGAATTGATGTTTGGCTGTGGAAGGAATTTACTAGGGATACCTAGAACATGAGAACTGCTCTAGGCAGCCCTAGTAAATTCACAGCTCTGCGTTTAACGTGAAAGCCTGGGCCTCACCCAGGCTGTATCCTGGATTCATTCTTTGCCATCATGAAAAGCCAATCACGACGGTTTGATGGGGCAGGGCCAGGGCTGGGGACCAAGCGTGTAGGTGGAGGCGTCAAATTAACATTTGTCGAGTACAAACTCTGTGCTAGGCCTTCTGGGAGATTTCATTAGTCTTTACTGTAAGCCAAGGAGAAAGGTATTGTCATACCCATTTTACAGATGAAGAAACTGAGGTATGGGGGGGGTGAAGTCACTTGGCCTAGGTGCTCAGATCTAGGTTCAAATTTGGGTTGATGGGTCTCCAAAACCTAGGCATTTTGCACTGTCCTGCACTACTTCCTTAAGAATTCAGAGGTCAGGTGCTCATGCCTGTAATTCCATGCCTGTAATTCCAGCACTTTGGGAGGTGGAGGCGGGCATATGACGAGGTCAGGAGATGGAGACCATCCTGGCTAAGACGGTGAAACCCCGTCTCTACTACTACTACTAATAAAAAAAATTAGCCGGGAGTGGCAGCATGTGCCTGTAGTCCCAGTCACTCGGGAGGCCGAGGCAGGAGAATGGCGTGAACCCAGGAGGCGGAGCTTGCAGTGAGCCGAGATCATGCCACTGCACTCCAGCCTGGGCGACAGAGTGAGACTCCGTCTCAAAAACAAACAAACAAACAAACAAACAAACAAACAAACAACAGAATGTAGAAATATTAGCTGAGGGGGGACCATGGAGAAGGATGGCAGAGTTTGGTTGGGAGGCGGCCAGAGTGCTGGTGGAGGCAGGAAGTGAGATCGCCCTGGACACAGTCTACCAGCATCTGTTTCTATTGGCTGCTGCCTGGGTTCTCCAATTCCTTACAGTTGGAAACAGACTTGTTTTCTAGGAATGAAAAGGAAGGATGGCTATCTGATGATTTGATCACTGTTACTTATGAAAACCCCAGGATATATCACTCCCCAATTTAGGAGCTGCAGCAAAGTAGCTTCTTCACCATCTCAGAAATGTCAGGTTGACCAGATGGAGAGGAGCCAGAGCGAGGCAGAGAACACAGTGAGTTTTCCAGCAGAGCCCTGCAGAATGTAGAGGGAGTGTGTCTCTTGATTCATGTACCAATTACACACAGTGTATTACATTACAAGGCTAATAGAAAATAAACCAGAGCAGCATCTGTCTGCGCCGCGGCCCACGCACGCCTCTGGATTGCTCAGCCCTGGCTGGCCACCTCCTGGCCTGGCCCCTGGAAGTTGAGGAAGTGGATTATATTTTTGGCTCATCCAGGAATCATTTTCAAGGGGGTCATGCGCATTGAACAGCCAGTCTGTGTCGGTCGGGAGACCCCTTTTCTTTCCCTATGGCTTCCCTAGATGGTTTGGGGTTCAGGTTCATGTGTAGGGTCTTGGCTAAAGAAATAGAAAATGGGCCAGGTGCGGTGACTCACACCTGTAATCCCAGCACTTTGGGAGGCTGAGGCAGGCAGATCACTTGAGGTCAGGAGTTGGAGATCAGCCTGACGAACATGGTGAAACCTTGTCTCTATTAAAGATACAAAAATTAGCTGGGCATGGTGGCATATGCCTGTAATCCCAGCTACTGGGGAGACTGAGGAGAATTGCTTGAGCTTGGGAGGCGGAGGTCTCAATGAGCCGAGATTGCGCCATTGCACTCCAGCCTGGTTAACAGAGCTAGACTCCATCTCAAAAACAACAACAACAAAAAAACCCCATGAATATGGGCCCTCTGCATCATTCCCTCTTGTGCTTCCAGAACTGCTGCTGGCTACAGTGCAGAGCCTGTGACTAGTCAGCAAAAGGCTCCCCTCAGAGCAGATGTAGCCCTGAGGGTGCAGCGCTTGATAAACAGAGTGAGAGAGGGTTTAGCTGGCTCATTCAGCTGGTGCTCCAGTGCAGAGCACAACCTGCCTGATAGTGGACAATCTGGGGGAGATGAGAGGGGACAGAGCAGGGTGTGGGGAGGAGAGGGAATAAACCTGGAGGAAGAGGTGCAGCCAGACTCAGAGACTGAGAAGTGGGCCTGTGCCTTTCCCTCTGCCTTGGCTCCATTCCCTTCCCCCAGTTCCCCTACTATGCCTGTTTCCTACTTGTCTTAACATCTCTTTCCAATCTCCCCACTCTGTGCAAGATGACTCCGTTAGGGCTTTGGGAGACAGTCTTGGGGTTCAAATGGACTCTGGAGGAAATGGAAATGATTAATAGCATAAGAAAATGTGTTCAACTTCATCAGTAACCCAGGAAATGGGAATTTAAGTGACAACAGGATGCCTGGGAATTTTATACAAGAGAGGGATGTGGTCAGATTGCTTTCTGAGGCAGTTACCTTTGCTCATTTTGAATTTTTTATTTGGCATATAACTCCCTGGGTATGTCTCAAGATGTAAGTGATTCAAATTTTATATTTTAAAAAATTCTGCAAAACCATAATACTGAAAATGGGCCTTGTGATCACTGGTAGGTGGTCCCCAAACCCCTGCTGTTCTGGAACTGGAAGGCAGAGTTAAAGAAGAGCCATCCCAGGGTCTGGGGTCAGGATACACATAGGAGTGTGATTTAGGGTGGTAGAACTCTGCAGGCCAGCACACCTGAATCCAGGTGTGACACTCCCTGCCACATGACCTTGGCTAGGACAAGGTGGACACCAAGTTCTGCCACAAGATGATATCCCTGAGCCCCTGGGAGGGGCATGAGGGGAAGAGTGCTTGAACTCCAGCTCCATCCTTCATTTGCTGAGTGATCTTGTGATATGGTTTGGCTGTGTCCCCACCCAAATCTCATCTTGAATTGTAACTCACACAATTCTCGTGTGTCATGGGAGGAACCCAGTGGGAGGTGATTGAATCGTGGGGGTGCATCCTTCCTGTGTTGTTCTCTTGATAGTGAATGAGTCTCATGAGATCTGATGGTTTAAAAATGGGGGTTTCCCTGCACAAGCTCTCTTTTTGCCTGCCACCATCCATGTAAGACGTGACTTGCTCCTCCTTGCCTTCTGCCATGATTGTGAGGCCTCCCTGGCCATGTGGAACTGTAAGTCCAATTAAACCTCTTTCTTTTGTAAATTGCCCAGTCTCAGGTATATCTTTATCAACAGCATGAAAACAGACTAATACATCTTGTTTCATTTACCCTGAACTTCTGAACCTCAGTTTCCTGGCCTGTGAAGTGGGGCTGAGTGTACTTCCTCAACAGGGTCAGCACATGAGATTAAATGAGATAATGTATAAAGGAGTCTCAGTATAGTGACTAGAACATCATAGGTATTCAAAACGTGCCTTTAGATATGGTGGAGGTTGACTGGGAGGAGGGGGTAAGGCATCCCAGGGAGTGGGTACTGCTTGAGTAGGGAAAAGCATCGAGCAGCTTGCCTTGTTGGGGGAATTGTAAGTTGCTCATGGAGCCTGCTGTATACAGAAGGGTGTGGTGAGAGATGGAACTGAAGAGGTGACAGGCAGTTAATCATGGAGGGTGTTGAATATGCTGTGGAACTGTTTCCTCCGATCTGGAGGTGTGCCAGGTATTACGTTATTGTGTTCTGGCTCCAATTCATCCTCTTTTGCCCTGCTGTGTGACAGTGGAGTGGGACCCTGTGAACTGTTCTCCTTTGCCAGCTAGCAAAATGCTAGGCCTTGGCAGTAGGGGGCGCTGGAGGAAAAGGCTTCTATTCGTGGTTCCTGTGCTTTCCTTTCTTCTGGCTCCTAGGGCATGGCTGTGAGCAAGTGGCTTCCACACCAGCAGAGCCCTTCCCTGCTGGTGATATGTAGGAGACTTATAAATGAACAGCCTCTGGTGAGAAACCAACCAGTGGGTGGTTTCCTGTCTGTTATGATCTGAATGTGTCCTCTCAAACATATAAGTTGAAACATAATCACCAAGGTGTATAGGATTAAGAGGTGGGGACTTTAGGAGGTGATTAGGAATGAGAGCTCTACCTTTATGGATGAGATTGGTGACATCATGGAAGGACTGGAGAGAGCTAGCTAGGCCCTCCTGCCCTTCCATCTCTTCTACCATGTGAGGACATAGCATTCATCCTTTTTGGAGAATGCGGTATTTAAAGCAACATCTTAGAAGCAGAGACTGAGCCCTCACCAGATGCTGAAACTGCTGATGTCTTGATCTTGGCCTTCCGAGACTTCAGGGCTGTGAGAAATACATTTCTATTATTTATAAATTACCCAGTCTGTGGTATTTTGTTACAGCAGCAGGAATGGACTAAGATACTGCCCATTAGCCCTGGCCTGTGGCACCTTAACAAACACTACCAAGCCCCCAGCTGTCCTTGGTCACACCCTCCTAGGGCTGCTGAAATAGATGGCTACCAACAAAGTAACTTAAAACAACAAAAATTAATTCTCTCTAAAACAACAAAAATTAATTTCCTGAGGCTGAAAATCCAAAATCAAGGTGTTGCCGGGGCCATGCTCTTTATGGAGGCTGATTTTAGTCCATTTTGTGCTGTTATAACTGAATACCACAGACTTGGTTATTTTTTGAAGAACAGAAATGTGTTTCTCACAGTTCTGGAGGCTGGGAAATCCAAGATCAAGGTACTGGTGTCTGGTGAAGACCTTCTTGTTGCATCCTCACAAGGTGGAAGGTAGAAGGGGCAATAGAGGATAAACCCTGAGTCTTCACATGACAGGAGAGAGAGAGAGAGAGACAGAGAGAAATTCCCTCCTGAAAGTCATTTTTATAGAAGCATTAATCCATGAGGCTTCTGCTCTCATGATCTAAACAGCATCCATTAGGTCCCACCTCCCAACACAGTTGCATTGGGGATTAAGTTTCCACTTGAGTTTTAGAGGAGATAAAAACATTCAAACCATAGCAAGACTATAGGTGGGGATCTACTCTGTGCCTTTCTCTTATCTCCTGGTGTTCCCAGCAATCCTTGACATTCATAGGCTTGCAGCTGCATCACTCCAATCTCTGCCTCTGTTGTTATATGGCCTTTCCTCTGTGTGTTTGCCTCTGTGTCTATTCTCCTCTTCTAAGGACACCAGTCATATTGGATTAAGGCTCATCCTAATGACCTCATTTTAACTTGGTTGCATCTGCAAGAATCCTATTTCCAAATAAGGTCACACTCACGGGTTCTGGAGGTTAGGACTTCAACACTCTTTTTTTTGGAGGATGTGACTGAACTCATCACAGTAAGTAAAGCCCTTAGCTTGGTGCCAGTGCCTTGTAAGTACTCGATAAATATTAGCTATTATTATTACTTCTGAGGCTCAAAGGAGAGACAAAGTAAATAAAGTCCCTTTGCAAATCATAAACAGTGGGCAGTGCTATTGGTATTTTCTTTGTTTATACTAATAAGAGGTGCCTTCTGACAGACGGGAGATGCAGACATGCTCAAGGAAAGAGCTAGCATGGCGATAATGCATAACTTCACATGCAGGTGGTAGACACAGAAGGCAGGGAGAAAGGACAAACCATGCCAGGGCAGGAATCTGCCATCCACGATTGATGGCCAGTTGTGGGACAAGCTGTAGACATTCCTGGAGCAGAGCTCAGGGTGTGGGTGCTCAGCCAGGGCCAACCCAGGGCAAAGCTGGAAAGAAAATAGCCCCGTCTTCGGTCTCCCAGTTAAGACCATCTGACTACCCCTGTATGCTCTCTCAGCTCCTGCTGTTCCCAGCAGTCCTTGATGTTGGTTGGCTTGTAGCTACATCACTCCCATCTCTGCCTTTCTCATCACATGGCCTTCTCTCTGTGTGTCTGTCTCTGTGTCTCTTCTCCTCTTCTTATCAGGACACTAGCCATATTGCATTGGGGCCCATCCTAAAGACATCATGTTAACTTGCATCTGCAGGAATCCTGTTTCCAAATAAGGTCACAAGGTCCTGTGGACTCTACTTCCAAAATATGTTCCAGTCCCAGTTCCCTCCATGGCTTTTGTCCAAACCATCACCATCTTCCACCTGGACAGTCGTGACAGCATCCTCTCTGGCCTCCCTCTTCTCGCTTTGGCCCCTGCCTTCCACCTTCCTACCACCCCTTCCTCTTGTTCTCCAAACTCCACCTCCCTGGCTTTTTTTGTGTCTCTAACACATCAGGCTTGATCCTGCCTCCGGACCATTGCACTGGGCCTGTTCCCTCTCTGCAGAAAGTCCTTTCTCAGGTCGTGGCCTGGCTTCCTTCCCTCTCATCATTCATGCCAATTTCTGTTCAAATGTCTTCCCTGACTACCCTGTTTAAAGGAGCTCCTTGCCCCAATCCCTCTCTCACTACATTCATGTCTTATCTTCTCAATACCTTTCTTGGAAATTATCTCATACTTTATGTATTTCCTCTTGTGTCTGTTTCTGCCACTAGAACATAACAAGCTCTAAGAGATCAGGAATTATGATTATCTTGTTCAGTGCTGCATCTTTATGCCAAGAACAGAGTGTGGAATACAGTAGGAGCTTAGTAACATTTGTTGCATGAATGGAAATCACCTCTGAGACTAATACAACCTGGAGTGTGCAGGAAAAGAAATCAGGAAATTCAGCACCAGGTCCTTCCCACCGCTCATCCATTGGTCCTTGGTTTTGGTAAATAAGCCTCTGCCTTGTTCCTGGAACCCAGTCCCTGCTTTCTCAGTTTGTTTATTCAACAATTGTTGAGTACCTACCAGGTGCGACATACCGTAACAGGTGTTGGAGAGGCAGATTTTAAAAGCACGGTAGATGGAAGCACAGAGAAGACATCTACCTAGACCTGCAGTGGGGGGACAGCTGGGAAGACTTCCTGGAGGAGAGGGCACCCCAGCTTGCACCTGAAAGTCAGACAGACAGGGTGTGGCAACCAGGCAGCAGCACAGGGGAACAGATAAGGCTGAGTCGTATTCAAAGTTGTCACCCACTCAACATCACCAAGCCTTGTGCAAAGCACCTGGAAAGGATGATCTCATCTGTCCACGTGGCAACCCTAGAGGCAGGTCCTTTTACTGTCCATACGTGGCAGAGGAAGGAACTGATTTAGAGAGAGGTGTGGGCTTGCCTAAGGGGACACAGCTAGTATGTGCAGGTTCTCAGGCTCCATGTGGGCTTCTGTGCTCTCTGGCTGGTACCCTTGCTTCTTGTCATGCTGTACATTGGGAAATGGCCTGAGATCCTGAGTCCTTTCTCTGCACTCATACAGGGCCCTGCCCTCCTTCCACGAGGGCTGCCTGGCTCAGGGATTGTCAAGGTCATCCCGGTGGTGAGAGCCTGGCTCCTGGGCCTCTTTGGTGTTCGATTGTCCAAATCTTGGCTTTCCCCACATTCTCGGTTCTACCCTGGACCCTGTGCCCAGCAGACCCTCCTTGTGATTCGCTTAGGATGCTTTTGGCTGCAAGTCAGGGAAACCCCAACCGAACCTGCCTCCCACAAGGAATGTAATTATCTCTGGAGACAGGTATGGGGTCCTCCATCTACCCTGCCTCCAGCAGCCACCTGCTGCATCCTGGGACCTGTCTATCTTCATCCTCATTAGACAGAGACAAGAGCTGCCGAGGCTGCCCACTGAGGTCCTCGGGCCCAAGGAGCCATCTTTCTGTTACCTCAACACAGTCTCCAGAGTGACTGAGGACCATGGAGATTCAGAGCCCCAGGAAACACTCCCCACCTGGGCTTTCACAGCCGGAGAGACCACCAGGATGAACCCCCACACACAGCTGCCACCAGGAACCACAGCCCCGGGTCAGGACAGTGAATTTAGATAAGATGCTCTGGAAGGAACACCTGCCCAGTAACAACACCTCTACCACTGAACTGACTCCAATGCTGGCTTTGAGTCTCTAAAACCAGTAAACTCTGTTTCCCAGCAGCTTATGTGAATGTCTGCTTTTGCCAATAAAAGTTTCTCTCTTTAGATGCATATGGGCTGGTCATAGCTGCGTGTGTGTGTGTAGTAGGCGGTGGCAGGGGGCGGTTAGAATTCTCTTTTCTAATTCCCTAATAATTGCAACATATCTAGAGATATTTTTTCTCTGATTTGTTTTTGGTTGACAATACCCTACCTCAATAGTGCCTTCCCATCATTCTCTTCTTCTCTGTCTTCTTCTCCTCCTTTCCTCCCCTCTTCTTTCTCTTCTCTTCCTACCCCCCTCTCCTTCTCCACTTTCTTCCCCAACTCTCCCTGCTCCATCCTCCTCTCTGTCCTCTTCATCCTTCTCCTCTCCTCCTTCCCCTCCTCCCCTTCCTCTTTCTCCCACTCTGCTTATTTTACTTTAACAAACTCATCGCCCACTCATCACCCACTGATACAACCCTTATTTGTTTATTATCTTCCTAAATCATTAGCCTTGCATCTCCTCGAGGACAGAACTTTTATCTGTTTTGTTCTTTGTTATTTGGCAACCAGATGACAATGGTTCTAATTTCGAATACATTTATTATTCATGTCATTTCCCCTCCACATTTTAACACCTCTGAAATTGGGATATTTGTTAAAATCGCCACTGGCCTGGCAGCGGTCATAAGGTAGTTGTCACAGCATGTGCATTAAAATCAGAACTTCCAGAACAGGTACTAGCAGCTGGAAAGAAAATTCCAAGACAATAGCAAAGCATTCTTTTAAGGAATTACACAGAGGCATTGAGGACAGCATTGTGTGTAAAACAAGGACAAACGTGATTTTGAATCAGAAAGTGATTCAGAAGATTTAGTTGCTGAATAGGAAGATGCTTAAGGAATATCCTAACCCAGTTGTTTTGCATATATTTTTTCTTTGATGTATTCACAAGTGAGATAGGTGATACAGCTCTATATTTAAAGAACCTAAATAACTTTTATAAAGTTTAAAAAAATCTAAGTATGATGAAAGCATTGAGGTCTAGTTTAATTTGGGAGGGTTTTTTTCTTTACTTGTATATAGAAATCATGCACCTTACAAATGATGATGAATGAAATTGGGGGTCAGCAATCTTTTTACATAAAAGATCAAATAGTAAATATTTTTGGCTTCCCAGGCCATCCAGTCTCTATTGCAACTACTTAACTCTGCTGCTGTGCAACTGTAGATATTGCTTAAATAAACATGCATGGCTATGTTCTAATAACATTTTATTTATGGAATTTTAATTTCATAATTTTCATGTGGCATGAAATGTTATTCTTCTTTTGATTTTTTTTACCATTTAAAAATGTGAGGAAATATTCTTTGCACGTGGGCTGTGCAAAAATGGGCCTTTCGGCTGATGTTTGTTGAATCCTGTGTTGAATTCAATGAAAGGTGGTAAACCTGTTTTACAGAGAAGAAAGTCAAGCCCAGAAGAGTCGTTGAAATGTCTGGCTCAAGAGAAAAGAATCCTGGATCTGGGAGCTCTCTTAGACATTATCTCTTTCAATTAATTATAGGAGTCTGTGCCCACTCTGCAGATGGAGAGGCCAGGAGCATTGTACGGTTCGATGTCACAACGTGAGCTCCTGGCATTGCTGGGAGGATGCTTGGTGTCTCAAACTGTGTTTTAAAGATACAGTAATGAGTGTAAAAGTGCTGAACACAATTCAAGGCACGTGTTAAAATTTTACTAAGTTGGTGGCTGGCAAGATGGCTGAATAGGAACAGCTCTGGTCTGAGACTCCCAGTGAAATCAGTGCAGAAGGCAGGTGATTTCTGCATTTCCAACTGAGGTACAAAAAGGATGTCCACACAAAAACCCCACCTGAAAGTCACCAACATCAAAAACCAAAGGTAGATAAATCCACAAAGATGAGGAAAAACCAGCACAAAAAGGTTGAAAATTCCAAAAACCAGAATGCCTCTTCTCCTCCAAAGGATCAAAACTCCTCTCCAGCAAGAGAACAAAACTGGACGGAGAATGAGTTTGACAACTTGACAGAAGTAGGCTTCAGAAGACGGGTAATAACAAACTCCTCTGAGCTAAAACAGCATGTGCTAACCCAGTGCAAGAAAGTGAAGAACCCTGATAAAAGGTTAGAGGAATTGCTAACTAGAATAACCAGTTTAGAGAAAAACACAGATGACCTGATGGAGCTGAAAAACACAGCATGAGAAGTTCGTGAAGCAAACACAAGTATCAATAGCTGACTCGGTCAAGTGGAAGAAAGAAAGGATATCAGAGATTGAAGATCAACTTAATGAAATAAAGCATGAAGACAAGATTAGAGAAAAAAGAATAAAAAGGAATGAACAAAGCCTCCAAGAAATATGGGACTATGTGAAAAGACCAAACCTATGTTTGATTGGTATACCTGAAAGTGACAGGGAAAATGGAAACAAGTTGGAAAACACTCTTTAGGATATTATCCAGGAGAACTTCCCCAACCTAGCAAGACAGGTCAATGCTCAAATTCAGGAAATACAGAGAACACCACAAAGATACTCCTCGAGAAGAGCAACCCCAAGACACATAATTGTCAGATTCACCAAGGTTAAAATGAAGGAAAAAATGTTAAGGTCAGCCAGAGAGAAAGGTCGGGTTACCTACAAAGGGAAGCCCATCAGACTAACAGCAGATCTCTCTACAAAAACTCTACAAGCCTGAAGAGAGTGGGGGCCAATATTCAACATTTTTAAAGAAAAGAACTTTCAACCCAGAATTTCATATCCAGCCAAACTAAGCGTCATAAGCGAAGGAGAAATAAAATCCTTTACATAAAAGCAAATGCTGAGAGATATTGTCACCACCAGGCCTGCCTTACAGGAGCTCCTGAAGGAAGCACTAAATATGGAAAGGAAAAACCGGTACCAGCCACTGCAAAAACATACCAAATTGTAAAGACCATTGGCACTATGAAGAAACTGCATCAACGAATGGGCAAACTCACCAGGTAGCATCATAATGACAGGATCAAATTCACACATAACAATATTAACCTTAAATGTAAATGGGCTAAATGCCCCAAGTAAAAGACCCAGACTGGCAAATTGGATAAAGAGTCAAGACCCTCCTTGTGCTGTATTCAGGAGACCCATCTCATGTGAAAAGACACAGATAGGCTTAAAATAAAGGAATGGAGGAATATTTACGGAGCAAATGGAAAGAAAAAAAAAAAGGGGGGGGTTGCAATCCTTATTCTCTGATAAAACAGACTTTTAAACAACAAAGATCAAATAAGACAAAGAAGGGCATTACATAATGGTACAGGGATCAATGCAACAGGAAGAGTTAACTATCCTAAATATTTATGCACCCAATATAGCAGCACCCAGATTCATAAAGCAAGTTCTTAGAGACCTACAAAGAGACTTAGACTTTCACACAATAATAGTGGGAGACTTTAACAGCCCACTGTCAATATTAGACAGATCAACGAGACAGAAAATTAACAAGGATATTCAGTATCTGAACTCAGTTCTGGACCAAGCAGACCTAAAAGACACCTACAGAACTCTCCACCCCAAATCAACAGAATATACATTCTTCTCAGCACCAAATAGCACTTATTCTAAAATTGACCACATAATTGGAAGTAACACACTGCTCAGCAAATGCAAACAATGGAAATCATAACAAACAGTCTCTCAGACCACAGTGCAATCAAATTAGAACTCAGGATTAAGAAACTCACTCAAATCCACACAACTACTTGGAAACTGAACAACCTGCTTCTGAATGACAACTGGGTAAATAACAAAATGAAGGCAGAAATAAAGATGTTCTTTGAAACCAATGAGAACAAAGACACAACGTTACTAGAATCTCTGGGACACATTTAAAGCTGTGTGTAGGGGGAAATTTATAGCACTAAATGCCCACAGGAGAAATAAAAGATCTAACATCGATACCCTAACATCACAATCAAAAGCAATAGTGAAGCAAGAGCAAACAAATTCAGAAGCTAGCAGAAGACAAGAAATAACTAAGATCAGAGCAGAACTGAAGGGATAGAGACACAAAAATGCCTTCAAAAAAAAAAAAAAAATCAATGAATCCATGAGCTGGTTTTTTGAAAAAATTAACAAAATAGATAGACCCCCTAGACAGACTAATAAATAGGAAAAGAGAGAAGAATCAAATAGACATAATAAAAAATGATAAAGGAGATAACACCAATGATCCCACAGAAATAAAAACTACCATCAGAGAATACTACAAACATCTCTACACAAATAAACTAGAAAATTTAGAAGAAATGGATAAATTCTTGGACACATACACCCTCCAAAGACTAAACCAGGAAGAAGTCGAATCTCTGAATAGACCAATAACAAGTTCTGAAATTGAAGCAGTAATTAATAGCCTACCAACCAAAAAAAAAAAAAAAAGCCCAGGACCAGACGGATTCACAGCCCAATT
>NC_045452.1:913605-964229 GCF_002776525.5 Piliocolobus tephrosceles | reverse complement strand
AATTGGGCTGTGAATCCGTCTGGTCCTGGGCTTTTTTTTTTTTTTTTGGTTGGTAGGCTATTAATTACTGCTTCAATTTCAGAACTTGTTATTGGTCTATTCAGAGATTCGACTTCTTCCTGGTTTAGTCTTTGGAGGGTGTATGTGTCCAAGAATTTATCCATTTCTTCTAAATTTTCTAGTTTATTTGTGTAGAGATGTTTGTAGTATTCTCTGATGGTAGTTTTTATTTCTGTGGGATCATTGGTGTTATCTCCTTTATCATTTTTTATTATGTCTATTTGATTCTTCTCTCTTTTCCTATTTATTAGTCTGTCTAGGGGGTCTATCTATTTTGTTAATTTTTTCAAAAAACCAGCTCATGGATTCATTGATTTTTTTTTTTTTTTTGAAGGCATTTTTGTGTCTCTATCCCTTCAGTTCTGCTCTGATCTTAGTTATTTCTTGTCTTCTGCTAGCTTCTGAATTTGTTTGCTCTTGCTTCACTATTGCTTTTGATTGTGATGTTAGGGTATCGATGTTAGATCTTTTATTTCTCCTGTGGGCATTTAGTGCTATAAATTTCCCCCTACACACAGCTTTAAATGTGTCCCAGAGATTCTAGTAACGTTGTGTCTTTGTTCTCATTGGTTTCAAAGAACATCTTTATTTCTGCCTTCATTTTGTTATTTACCCAGTTGTCATTCAGAAGCAGGTTGTTCAGTTTCCAAGTAGTTGTGTGGATTTGAGTGAGTTTCTTAATCCTGAGTTCTAATTTGATTGCACTGTGGTCTGAGAGACTGTTTGTTATGATTTCCATTGTTTGCATTTGCTGAGCAGTGTGTTACTTCCAATTATGTGGTCAATTTTAGAATAAGTGCTATTTGGTGCTGAGAAGAATGTATATTCTGTTGATTTGGGGTGGAGAGTTCTGTAGGTGTCTTTTAGGTCTGCTTGGTCCAGAACTGAGTTCAGATACTGAATATCCTTGTTAATTTTCTGTCTCGTTGATCTGTCTAATATTGACAGTGGGCTGTTAAAGTCTCCCACTATTATTGTGTGAAAGTCTAAGTCTCTTTGTAGGTCTCTAAGAACTTGCTTTATGAATCTGGGTGCTGCTATATTGGGTGCATAAATATTTAGGATAGTTAACTCTTCCTGTTGCATTGATCCCTGTACCATTATGTAATGCCCTTCTTTGTCTTATTTGATCTTTGTTGTTTAAAAGTCTGTTTTATCAGAGAATAAGGATTGCAACCCCCCCCTTTTTTTTTTTCTTTCCATTTGCTCCGTAAATATTCCTCCATTCCTTTATTTTAAGCCTATCTGTGTCTTTTCACATGAGATGGGTCTCCTGAATACAGCACAAGGAGGGTCTTGACTCTTTATCCAATTTGCCAGTCTGGGTCTTTTACTTGGGGCATTTAGCCCATTTACATTTAAGGTTAATATTGTTATGTGTGAATTTGATCCTGTCATTATGATGCTACCTGGTGAGTTTGCCCATTCGTTGATGCAGTTTCTTCATAGTGCCAATGGTCTTTACAATTTGGTATGTTTTTGCAGTGGCTGGTACCGGTTTTTCCTTTCCATATTTAGTGCTTCCTTCAGGAGCTCCTGTAAGGCAGGCCTGGTGGTGACAATATCTCTCAGCATTTGCTTTTATGTAAAGGATTTTATTTCTCCTTCGCTTATGACGCTTAGTTTGGCTGGATATGAAATTCTGGGTTGAAAGTTCTTTTCTTTAAAAATGTTGAATATTGGCCCCCACTCTCTTCAGGCTTGTAGAGTTTTTGTAGAGAGATCTGCTGTTAGTCTGATGGGCTTCCCTTTGTAGGTAACCCGACCTTTCTCTCTGGCTGACCTTAACATTTTTTCCTTCATTTTAACCTTGGTGAATCTGACAATTATGTGTCTTGGGGTTGCTCTTCTCGAGGAGTATCTTTGTGGTGTTCTCTGTATTTCCTGAATTTGAGCATTGACCTGTCTTGCTAGGTTGGGGAAGTTCTCCTGGATAATATCCTAAAGAGTGTTTTCCAACTTGTTTCCATTTTCCCTGTCACTTTCAGGTATACCAATCAAACATAGGTTTGGTCTTTTCACATAGTCCCATATTTCTTGGAGGCTTTGTTCATTCCTTTTTATTCTTTTTTCTCTAATCTTGTCTTCATGCTTTATTTCATTAAGTTGATCTTCAATCTCTGATATCCTTTCTTTCTTCCACTTGACCGAGTCAGCTATTGATACTTGTGTTTGCTTCACGAACTTCTCATGCTGTGTTTTTCAGCTCCATCAGGTCATCTGTGTTTTTCTCTAAACTGGTTATTCTAGTTAGCAATTCCTCTAACCTTTTATCAGGGTTCTTCACTTTCTTGCACTGGGTTAGCACATGCTGTTTTAGCTCAGAGGAGTTTGTTATTACCCGTCTTCTGAAGCCTACTTCTGTCAAGTTGTCAAACTCATTCTCCGTCCAGTTTTGTTCTCTTGCTGGAGAGGAGTTTTGATCCTTTGGAGGAGAAGAGGCATTCTGGTTTTTGGAATTTTCAACCTTTTTGTGCTGGTTTTTCCTCATCTTTGTGGATTTATCTACCTTTGGTTTTTGATGTTGGTGACTTTCAGGTGGGGTTTTTGTGTGGACATCCTTTTTGTACCTCAGTTGGAAATGCAGAAATCACCTGCCTTCTGCACTGATTTCACTGGGAGTCTCAGACCAGAGCTGTTCCTATTCAGCCATCTTGCCAGCCACCAACTTAGTAAAATTTTAACACGTGCCTTGAATTGTGTTCAGCACTTTTACACTCATTACTGTATCTTTAAAACACAGTTTGAGACACCAAGCATCCTCCCAGCAATGCCAGGAGCTCACGTTGTGACATCGAACCGTACAATGCTCCTGGCCTCTCCATCTGCAGAGTGGGCACAGACTCCTATAATTAATTGAAAGAGATAATGTCTAAGAGAGCTCCCAGATCCAGGATTCTTTTCTCTTGAGCCAGACATTTCAACGACTCTTCTGGGCTTGACTTTCTTCTCTGTAAAACAGGTTTACCACCTTTCATTGAATTCAACACAGGATTCAACAAACATCAGCCGAAAGGCCCATTTTTGCACAGCCCACGTGCAAAGAATATTTCCTCACATTTTTAAATGGTAAAAAAAATCAAAAGAAGAATAACATTTCATGCCACATGAAAATTATGAAATTAAAATTCCATAAATAAAATGTTATTAGAACATAGCCATGCATGTTTATTTAAGCAATATCTACAGTTGCACAGCAGCAGAGTTAAGTAGTTGCAATAGAGACTGGATGGCCTGGGAAGCCAAAAATATTTACTATTTGATCTTTTATGTAAAAAGATTGCTGACCCCCAATTTCATTCATCATCATTTGTAAGGTGCATGATTTCTATATACAAGTAAAGAAAAAAACCCTCCCAAATTAAACTAGACCTCAATGCTTTCATCATACTTAGATTTTTTTAAACTTTATAAAAGTTATTTAGGTTCTTTAAATATAGAGCTGTATCACCTATCTCACTTGTGAATACATCAAAGAAAAAATATATGCAAAACAACTGGGTTAGGATATTCCTTAAGCATCTTCCTATTCAGCAACTAAATCTTCTGAATCACTTTCTGATTCAAAATCACGTTTGTCCTTGTTTTACACACAATGCTGTCCTCAATGCCTCTGTGTAATTCCTTAAAAGAATGCTTTGCTATTGTCTTGGAATTTTCTTTCCAGCTGCTAGTACCTGTTCTGGAAGTTCTGATTTTAATGCACATGCTGTGACAACTACCTTATGACCGCTGCCAGGCCAGTGGCGATTTTAACAAATATCCCAATTTCAGAGGTGTTAAAATGTGGAGGGGAAATGACATGAATAATAAATGTATTCGAAATTAGAACCATTGTCATCTGGTTGCCAAATAACAAAGAACAAAACAGATAAAAGTTCTGTCCTCGAGGAGATGCAAGGCTAATGATTTAGGAAGATAATAAACAAATAAGGGTTGTATCAGTGGGTGATGAGTGGGCGATGAGTTTGTTAAAGTAAAATAAGCAGAGTGGGAGAAAGAGGAAGGGGAGGAGGGGAAGGAGGAGAGGAGAAGGATGAAGAGGACAGAGAGGAGGATGGAGCAGGGAGAGTTGGGGAAGAAAGTGGAGAAGGAGAGGGGGGTAGGAAGAGAAGAGAAAGAAGAGGGGAGGAAAGGAGGAGAAGAAGACAGAGAAGAAGAGAATGATGGGAAGGCACTATTGAGGTAGGGTATTGTCAACCAAAAACAAATCAGAGAAAAAATATCTCTAGATATGTTGCAATTATTAGGGAATTAGAAAAGAGAATTCTAACCGCCCCCTGCCACCGCCTACTACACACACACACGCAGCTATGACCAGCCCATATGCATCTAAAGAGAGAAACTTTTATTGGCAAAAGCAGACATTCACATAAGCTGCTGGGAAACAGAGTTTACTGGTTTTAGAGACTCAAAGCCAGCATTGGAGTCAGTTCAGTGGTAGAGGTGTTGTTACTGGGCAGGTGTTCCTTCCAGAGCATCTTATCTAAATTCACTGTCCTGACCCGGGGCTGTGGTTCCTGGTGGCAGCTGTGTGTGGGGGTTCATCCTGGTGGTCTCTCCGGCTGTGAAAGCCCAGGTGGGGAGTGTTTCCTGGGGCTCTGAATCTCCATGGTCCTCAGTCACTCTGGAGACTGTGTTGAGGTAACAGAAAGATGGCTCCTTGGGCCCGAGGACCTCAGTGGGCAGCCTCGGCAGCTCTTGTCTCTGTCTAATGAGGATGAAGATAGACAGGTCCCAGGATGCAGCAGGTGGCTGCTGGAGGCAGGGTAGATGGAGGACCCCATACCTGTCTCCAGAGATAATTACATTCCTTGTGGGAGGCAGGTTCGGTTGGGGTTTCCCTGACTTGCAGCCAAAAGCATCCTAAGCGAATCACAAGGAGGGTCTGCTGGGCACAGGGTCCAGGGTAGAACCGAGAATGTGGGGAAAGCCAAGATTTGGACAATCGAACACCAAAGAGGCCCAGGAGCCAGGCTCTCACCACCGGGATGACCTTGACAATCCCTGAGCCAGGCAGCCCTCGTGGAAGGAGGGCAGGGCCCTGTATGAGTGCAGAGAAAGGACTCAGGATCTCAGGCCATTTCCCAATGTACAGCATGACAAGAAGCAAGGGTACCAGCCAGAGAGCACAGAAGCCCACATGGAGCCTGAGAACCTGCACATACTAGCTGTGTCCCCTTAGGCAAGCCCACACCTCTCTCTAAATCAGTTCCTTCCTCTGCCACGTATGGACAGTAAAAGGACCTGCCTCTAGGGTTGCCACGTGGACAGATGAGATCATCCTTTCCAGGTGCTTTGCACAAGGCTTGGTGATGTTGAGTGGGTGACAACTTTGAATACGACTCAGCCTTATCTGTTCCCCTGTGCTGCTGCCTGGTTGCCACACCCTGTCTGTCTGACTTTCAGGTGCAAGCTGGGGTGCCCTCTCCTCCAGGAAGTCTTCCCAGCTGTCCCCCCACTGCAGGTCTAGGTAGATGTCTTCTCTGTGCTTCCATCTACCGTGCTTTTAAAATCTGCCTCTCCAACACCTGTTACGGTATGTCGCACCTGGTAGGTACTCAACAATTGTTGAATAAACAAACTGAGAAAGCAGGGACTGGGTTCCAGGAACAAGGCAGAGGCTTATTTACCAAAACCAAGGACCAATGGATGAGCGGTGGGAAGGACCTGGTGCTGAATTTCCTGATTTCTTTTCCTGCACACTCCAGGTTGTATTAGTCTCAGAGGTGATTTCCATTCATGCAACAAATGTTACTAAGCTCCTACTGTATTCCACACTCTGTTCTTGGCATAAAGATGCAGCACTGAACAAGATAATCATAATTCCTGATCTCTTAGAGCTTGTTATGTTCTAGTGGCAGAAACAGACACAAGAGGAAATACATAAAGTATGAGATAATTTCCAAGAAAGGTATTGAGAAGATAAGACATGAATGTAGTGAGAGAGGGATTGGGGCAAGGAGCTCCTTTAAACAGGGTAGTCAGGGAAGACATTTGAACAGAAATTGGCATGAATGATGAGAGGGAAGGAAGCCAGGCCACGACCTGAGAAAGGACTTTCTGCAGAGAGGGAACAGGCCCAGTGCAATGGTCCGGAGGCAGGATCAAGCCTGATGTGTTAGAGACACAAAAAAAGCCAGGGAGGTGGAGTTTGGAGAACAAGAGGAAGGGGTGGTAGGAAGGTGGAAGGCAGGGGCCAAAGCGAGAAGAGGGAGGCCAGAGAGGATGCTGTCACGACTGTCCAGGTGGAAGATGGTGATGGTTTGGACAAAAGCCATGGAGGGAACTGGGACTGGAACATATTTTGGAAGTAGAGTCCACAGGACCTTGTGACCTTATTTGGAAACAGGATTCCTGCAGATGCAAGTTAACATGATGTCTTTAGGATGGGCCCCAATGCAATATGGCTAGTGTCCTGATAAGAAGAGGAGAAGAGACACAGAGACAGACACACAGAGAGAAGGCCATGTGATGAGAAAGGCAGAGATGGGAGTGATGTAGCTACAAGCCAACCAACATCAAGGACTGCTGGGAACAGCAGGAGCTGAGAGAGCATACAGGGGTAGTCAGATGGTCTTAACTGGGAGACCGAAGACGGGGCTATTTTCTTTCCAGCTTTGCCCTGGGTTGGCCCTGGCTGAGCACCCACACCCTGAGCTCTGCTCCAGGAATGTCTACAGCTTGTCCCACAACTGGCCATCAATCGTGGATGGCAGATTCCTGCCCTGGCATGGTTTGTCCTTTCTCCCTGCCTTCTGTGTCTACCACCTGCATGTGAAGTTATGCATTATCGCCATGCTAGCTCTTTCCTTGAGCATGTCTGCATCTCCCGTCTGTCAGAAGGCACCTCTTATTAGTATAAACAAAGAAAATACCAATAGCACTGCCCACTGTTTATGATTTGCAAAGGGACTTTATTTACTTTGTCTCTCCTTTGAGCCTCAGAAGTAATAATAATAGCTAATATTTATCGAGTACTTACAAGGCACTGGCACCAAGCTAAGGGCTTTACTTACTGTGATGAGTTCAGTCACATCCTCCAAAAAAAAGAGTGTTGAAGTCCTAACCTCCAGAACCCGTGAGTGTGACCTTATTTGGAAATAGGATTCTTGCAGATGCAACCAAGTTAAAATGAGGTCATTAGGATGAGCCTTAATCCAATATGACTGGTGTCCTTAGAAGAGGAGAATAGACACAGAGGCAAACACACAGAGGAAAGGCCATATAACAACAGAGGCAGAGATTGGAGTGATGCAGCTGCAAGCCTATGAATGTCAAGGATTGCTGGGAACACCAGGAGATAAGAGAAAGGCACAGAGTAGATCCCCACCTATAGTCTTGCTATGGTTTGAATGTTTTTATCTCCTCTAAAACTCAAGTGGAAACTTAATCCCCAATGCAACTGTGTTGGGAGGTGGGACCTAATGGATGCTGTTTAGATCATGAGAGCAGAAGCCTCATGGATTAATGCTTCTATAAAAATGACTTTCAGGAGGGAATTTCTCTCTGTCTCTCTCTCTCTCTCTCCTGTCATGTGAAGACTCAGGGTTTATCCTCTATTGCCCCTTCTACCTTCCACCTTGTGAGGATGCAACAAGAAGGTCTTCACCAGACACCAGTACCTTGATCTTGGATTTCCCAGCCTCCAGAACTGTGAGAAACACATTTCTGTTCTTCAAAAAATAACCAAGTCTGTGGTATTCAGTTATAACAGCACAAAATGGACTAAAATCAGCCTCCATAAAGAGCATGGCCCCGGCAACACCTTGATTTTGGATTTTCAGCCTCAGGAAATTAATTTTTGTTGTTTTAGAGAGAATTAATTTTTGTTGTTTTAAGTTACTTTGTTGGTAGCCATCTATTTCAGCAGCCCTAGGAGGGTGTGACCAAGGACAGCTGGGGGCTTGGTAGTGTTTGTTAAGGTGCCACAGGCCAGGGCTAATGGGCAGTATCTTAGTCCATTCCTGCTGCTGTAACAAAATACCACAGACTGGGTAATTTATAAATAATAGAAATGTATTTCTCACAGCCCTGAAGTCTCGGAAGGCCAAGATCAAGACATCAGCAGTTTCAGCATCTGGTGAGGGCTCAGTCTCTGCTTCTAAGATGTTGCTTTAAATACCGCATTCTCCAAAAAGGATGAATGCTATGTCCTCACATGGTAGAAGAGATGGAAGGGCAGGAGGGCCTAGCTAGCTCTCTCCAGTCCTTCCATGATGTCACCAATCTCATCCATAAAGGTAGAGCTCTCATTCCTAATCACCTCCTAAAGTCCCCACCTCTTAATCCTATACACCTTGGTGATTATGTTTCAACTTATATGTTTGAGAGGACACATTCAGATCATAACAGACAGGAAACCACCCACTGGTTGGTTTCTCACCAGAGGCTGTTCATTTATAAGTCTCCTACATATCACCAGCAGGGAAGGGCTCTGCTGGTGTGGAAGCCACTTGCTCACAGCCATGCCCTAGGAGCCAGAAGAAAGGAAAGCACAGGAACCACGAATAGAAGCCTTTTCCTCCAGCGCCCCCTACTGCCAAGGCCTAGCATTTTGCTAGCTGGCAAAGGAGAACAGTTCACAGGGTCCCACTCCACTGTCACACAGCAGGGCAAAAGAGGATGAATTGGAGCCAGAACACAATAACGTAATACCTGGCACACCTCCAGATCGGAGGAAACAGTTCCACAGCATATTCAACACCCTCCATGATTAACTGCCTGTCACCTCTTCAGTTCCATCTCTCACCACACCCTTCTGTATACAGCAGGCTCCATGAGCAACTTACAATTCCCCCAACAAGGCAAGCTGCTCGATGCTTTTCCCTACTCAAGCAGTACCCACTCCCTGGGATGCCTTACCCCCTCCTCCCAGTCAACCTCCACCATATCTAAAGGCACGTTTTGAATACCTATGATGTTCTAGTCACTATACTGAGACTCCTTTATACATTATCTCATTTAATCTCATGTGCTGACCCTGTTGAGGAAGTACACTCAGCCCCACTTCACAGGCCAGGAAACTGAGGTTCAGAAGTTCAGGGTAAATGAAACAAGATGTATTAGTCTGTTTTCATGCTGTTGATAAAGATATACCTGAGACTGGGCAATTTACAAAAGAAAGAGGTTTAATTGGACTTACAGTTCCACATGGCCAGGGAGGCCTCACAATCATGGCAGAAGGCAAGGAGGAGCAAGTCACGTCTTACATGGATGGTGGCAGGCAAAAAGAGAGCTTGTGCAGGGAAACCCCCATTTTTAAACCATCAGATCTCATGAGACTCATTCACTATCAAGAGAACAACACAGGAAGGATGCACCCCCACGATTCAATCACCTCCCACTGGGTTCCTCCCATGACACACGAGAATTGTGTGAGTTACAATTCAAGATGAGATTTGGGTGGGGACACAGCCAAACCATATCACAAGATCACTCAGCAAATGAAGGATGGAGCTGGAGTTCAAGCACTCTTCCCCTCATGCCCCTCCCAGGGGCTCAGGGATATCATCTTGTGGCAGAACTTGGTGTCCACCTTGTCCTAGCCAAGGTCATGTGGCAGGGAGTGTCACACCTGGATTCAGGTGTGCTGGCCTGCAGAGTTCTACCACCCTAAATCACACTCCTATGTGTATCCTGACCCCAGACCCTGGGATGGCTCTTCTTTAACTCTGCCTTCCAGTTCCAGAACAGCAGGGGTTTGGGGACCACCTACCAGTGATCACAAGGCCCATTTTCAGTATTATGGTTTTGCAGAATTTTTTAAAATATAAAATTTGAATCACTTACATCTTGAGACATACCCAGGGAGTTATATGCCAAATAAAAAATTCAAAATGAGCAAAGGTAACTGCCTCAGAAAGCAATCTGACCACATCCCTCTCTTGTATAAAATTCCCAGGCATCCTGTTGTCACTTAAATTCCCATTTCCTGGGTTACTGATGAAGTTGAACACATTTTCTTATGCTATTAATCATTTCCATTTCCTCCAGAGTCCATTTGAACCCCAAGACTGTCTCCCAAAGCCCTAACGGAGTCATCTTGCACAGAGTGGGGAGATTGGAAAGAGATGTTAAGACAAGTAGGAAACAGGCATAGTAGGGGAACTGGGGGAAGGGAATGGAGCCAAGGCAGAGGGAAAGGCACAGGCCCACTTCTCAGTCTCTGAGTCTGGCTGCACCTCTTCCTCCAGGTTTATTCCCTCTCCTCCCCACACCCTGCTCTGTCCCCTCTCATCTCCCCCAGATTGTCCACTATCAGGCAGGTTGTGCTCTGCACTGGAGCACCAGCTGAATGAGCCAGCTAAACCCTCTCTCACTCTGTTTATCAAGCGCTGCACCCTCAGGGCTACATCTGCTCTGAGGGGAGCCTTTTGCTGACTAGTCACAGGCTCTGCACTGTAGCCAGCAGCAGTTCTGGAAGCACAAGAGGGAATGATGCAGAGGGCCCATATTCATGGGGTTTTTTTGTTGTTGTTGTTTTTGAGATGGAGTCTAGCTCTGTTAACCAGGCTGGAGTGCAATGGCGCAATCTCGGCTCATTGAGACCTCCGCCTCCCAAGCTCAAGCAATTCTCCTCAGTCTCCCCAGTAGCTGGGATTACAGGCATATGCCACCATGCCCAGCTAATTTTTGTATCTTTAATAGAGACAAGGTTTCACCATGTTCGTCAGGCTGATCTCCAACTCCTGACCTCAAGTGATCTGCCTGCCTCAGCCTCCCAAAGTGCTGGGATTACAGGTGTGAGTCACCGCACCTGGCCCATTTTCTATTTCTTTAGCCAAGACCCTACACATGAACCTGAACCCCAAACCATCTAGGGAAGCCATAGGGAAAGAAAAGGGGTCTCCCGACCGACACAGACTGGCTGTTCAATGCGCATGACCCCCTTGAAAATGATTCCTGGATGAGCCAAAAATATAATCCACTTCCTCAACTTCCAGGGGCCAGGCCAGGAGGTGGCCAGCCAGGGCTGAGCAATCCAGAGGCGTGCGTGGGCCGCGGCGCAGACAGATGCTGCTCTGGTTTATTTTCTATTAGCCTTGTAATGTAATACACTGTGTGTAATTGGTACATGAATCAAGAGACACACTCCCTCTACATTCTGCAGGGCTCTGCTGGAAAACTCACTGTGTTCTCTGCCTCGCTCTGGCTCCTCTCCATCTGGTCAACCTGACATTTCTGAGATGGTGAAGAAGCTACTTTGCTGCAGCTCCTAAATTGGGGAGTGATATATCCTGGGGTTTTCATAAGTAACAGTGATCAAATCATCAGATAGCCATCCTTCCTTTTCATTCCTAGAAAACAAGTCTGTTTCCAACTGTAAGGAATTGGAGAACCCAGGCAGCAGCCAATAGAAACAGATGCTGGTAGACTGTGTCCAGGGCGATCTCACTTCCTGCCTCCACCAGCACTCTGGCCGCCTCCCAACCAAACTCTGCCATCCTTCTCCATGGTCCCCCCTCAGCTAATATTTCTACATTCTGTTGTTTGTTTGTTTGTTTGTTTGTTTGTTTGTTTGTTTTTGAGACGGAGTCTCACTCTGTCGCCCAGGCTGGAGTGCAGTGGCATGATCTCGGCTCACTGCAAGCTCCGCCTCCTGGGTTCACGCCATTCTCCTGCCTCGGCCTCCCGAGTGACTGGGACTACAGGCACATGCTGCCACTCCCGGCTAATTTTTTTTATTAGTAGTAGTAGTAGAGACGGGGTTTCACCGTCTTAGCCAGGATGGTCTCCATCTCCTGACCTCGTCATATGCCCGCCTCCACCTCCCAAAGTGCTGGAATTACAGGCATGGAATTACAGGCATGAGCACCTGACCTCTGAATTCTTAAGGAAGTAGTGCAGGACAGTGCAAAATGCCTAGGTTTTGGAGACCCATCAACCCAAATTTGAACCTAGATCTGAGCACCTAGGCCAAGTGACTTCACCCCCCCCATACCTCAGTTTCTTCATCTGTAAAATGGGTATGACAATACCTTTCTCCTTGGCTTACAGTAAAGACTAATGAAATCTCCCAGAAGGCCTAGCACAGAGTTTGTACTCGACAAATGTTAATTTGACGCCTCCACCTACACGCTTGGTCCCCAGCCCTGGCCCTGCCCCATCAAACCGTCGTGATTGGCTTTTCATGATGGCAAAGAATGAATCCAGGATACAGCCTGGGTGAGGCCCAGGCTTTCACGTTAAACGCAGAGCTGTGAATTTACTAGGGCTGCCTAGAGCAGTTCTCATGTTCTAGGTATCCCTAGTAAATTCCTTCCACAGCCAAACATCAATTCCTTCCATGGCCAAACTTAATAATGAAGTGGCCAGCTTGCTCAAATGTCCCACCCTATTTAACACTTATGCATCTCTATCATGGCTCATCACACCCTTGCGTCAATCATCAGTCAGTGTTACAGACTGTGGAACTTTAACATCCCATAATGGTGTACACAAGAAACGCAGATTAATCTCATTTGTAAATGCAAATCTCACATGAGATCAGTGAAAGTGATATTAGCATATGGCTCACGACATACACAAAGTCTCTGACAAATGAGTGGTTAAGCAGCAGACAGTGTGGTTCCAAGTCCCTGCTCCCCCACTTACTAGGTGCACATCTATGAACAAGGTACTTAACTTCTCTATGCCTCAATTTCCTTAGACCATGTGCACCACAGGCCAGGTATGGTGACTCAGGCCTGTAATCCCAGCACTTTGGGAGGCCGAGACAGGTGATCACCTGAGGTCAGATGTTCACGACCAGCCTGGCCAACATGGAGAAACCCTGTCTCTACCAAAAATAGAAAGATTAGCCTAGTGTGGTGGTACACAGCTGTAATCCCAGCTACCCAGGAGGCTGAGGCAGGAGGATTGCGTGAACCTGGGAGACGGAGGTTGCAGTGAGCCGAGATCACGCCATTGCACTCTAACCTGGGTGATAGAGTGAGACTTTGTCTCAAAAAGAAAAAAAAGTAAACAAAAACAAAAAACATGTGCACCACAATATGACCTATCACGTTGAGTTGCAGTAAAAATAAATCCATGAACACATATGAAAAGCCTGGCACATGGTGAGCTCTCAAAAACTGCTAGTTATTAGTAGCTATGTAGAAGGGTTAGGCCTGTTAATAATTAACAAAGAGAAAAATCAATGAGGATAATAAATAAGTACCTCAAAAGAGAATAATTTCAATATCAAAGTACTACGAAAAACCCTTAGGAAAACTTACAAAACCCTCAAGCATTTTTGCAAGAAAAAGAAAATGACCCTCTTTATAGTTGTCCTATGAAAATATAATAAGAAGTGAAGGTTGTCCTAACACACCGTTATACCATCTTGTCAGAAAAATTCTACCAAAAAGAGAATGATTCATTCTGTGTTCGCTCTAAAAATTAGTGCACAATTTTAATTCTAATAAAATAGTGTTAAACATAAGATACAATTAACTTACTTTCATTATATTTAGCTGTATATTTCAGGGACAGGTTGGTAGTAGCCAAGAGGATGAGGGACTCATAAGGGTGGCATTATACAGAGATGGAACTGACATTCCAATGGGTAACTGGAAGCTTATGAAAGAAATACATTCATACTTGTATGGCCAGAGAGGTGACCCAGGCCAGGAAAAATTGAATCAAGAGCCTTCTTTCTTTCTTTTGATCAATAAATATCTGTTGTGCCAAATACCATGCTAGATGCTTGGAATACAGCTGTGAACAAAGAGATAAAAAATCCTGACTCTCATGGTCTCTAATTCAGCTTGATGGAAGGGACAGGGGGATAAGATCTAAACCGTGAACATATTCAGTAAGTAAATTAAATAGCATGTTGGAAGGGGACTACTGTTATATAAAAAAAAAAAAAAAAACGAAAAGGAGGCCGGGCGCCATGACTTACTCCTGTAATCCCCACACTCTGGGAGGCCAAGGCGGGAGAGTCACCTGAGGTCAGAAGTTCGAGACCAGCCTGGTCAACATGGTAAAAACCCATCTCTACTAAAAATACACAAATTAGCTGGGCATGGTGGCACATGCCTGTAATCCCAGCTACTCGGAAGGCTGAGGCAGGAGAATTGCTTCAACCTGGGAGGCAGAGTGTGCAGTGAGCTGAGATCGCGCCACCGCACTCCAGCCTGGGCAACAAAATGAGACTCCATCTCAAAAAAAAAAAAAAAAAAAAAAAAAGAAGGATCAGGAATGCCAGAGCAGGAGTGAACAACGTGGGCCTGGTTGAGGAGGTGGTGTCTGGGCAGACTGGAAGGAATGAAAGAATGAGCCATGAGACTATGTAGGGAAAAGCATTTCTGGCAGAGGGAACAGCAAGTGCAAAGATGCAAGTGTGTCTGATGTGTTCTGAGGAAGAGCCAGGAGGTCTGTGTAACTGGAAGACAGAGAGCCCATGAGGATCAGATTTGACAGAGTCTCATGGGCCATCTGACTTTATGTGGGGTCAGGGAAGGCTTTTGACCAGGAACGGACAGATATGGAGACAGATACAGCAGCTGGATGCAGCACAGACTGAAGAGAAGGAAGAAGGCAGGGAGGCTAGATGCAGTTGTCCAGGAGGAACACACCTGGCTCACTCCAGGGGCTGCCAAGGTGGTGTGGGAAGTTGTGGGATTCAGGATACATCTGAAAGTTCTAACCAGCAGGATTTGCTGATGGAGTGGGTGTAGGATGTGAGGAAAAGTAGGCAGGGATCATTCGTAGGTTCCTGGTTTAGGTCAATTTGGGCCCAGGCCTGGAGCCTAGTCAGTTGCCCCAACCCAAGGCAAGGGTGCATGGAAACGGCCACAGCATCCACTGTGCTGGCCTCATATGATCTCATTTAATGCTCACAGCAAGCCTGTGATATGGGCATTGTTAGTCGCACTGCAGACATGAGGGAAATTGAGTCCCAAGAAGTAACCAGACAAAGCTCACACGGCCAGCAAGCAGCAGAATGAAGAGGTGAAGCAGAGATGGTCTGACCTTGGCAGCCTGGAGCCTTAGCCACTGGGTGACGCTGCCGTCAACCTCCTCAAGGGGTCCCCCAGCTCTGGAATATTCTGTGCTACAAAATCAGGAATCAAGGGACCCAGTTGCCACAGTTCTTGGCTTTTCCACCAACTGACCTTGTGGGCTTCAGGAAATGGCCTCTCCTCAAGGGCTGCAATTCCCCATCTGAGCTAAATGGGCCCTCCAGGCCTTTCCTACTAAAAAAATCCACTGTGTAAATACTGCCATTTCCAGAAAGTTCTAGCAGCATCAGCAGACCCTTCCAGAGTGAGAGATGGGTTGCACTGCCCTCTGAAGCTCTGTCATGCTGCCTGTTCTCTGGTCTGTCCCTCTGCTGGTGAACCCACACTAGCTGACCATCCCTCTGTGGCAATGATAGACGCAGCCACTCAGCTCCTCAGCCAATGTCCCTCAGAGCTCCCACCTGTGCTCCCCTTCCCTGTTCCTCTTTCCCTTCATCAAACAAAGAGCTGCTCCAAGGGCAGGGTTCTGTTTTCAACCACAATGAGGTCTATCATGCAAGTCACTAAGTCGCCATTCACTGCACACCTGTGATGTTCAGTGGCCTCATCTCATCTTAAGCTCTTGACAGCCGAGACGGAGACATTGTTTTATCCCCACCTCTATTAGGTCATGAAAAGCTGGACATAGGTGAGTTGAGAGCAGGCACAAGAGGATGGGCCAGGATTGGCCCTCCCAGTGGCCAGGCCCAGAGTCCAGAGTCCTTGGCAAGAACATTCAGCCTCCCTCCAATTCCAGCAAATTCATGGCAGCTCTTCTCCAGGTGAGGCCTTCCCCCTAGGTTGCCATCCCCATCTCCACAGCACATTCTCCATCCCCTCATCTCAGAGACTGCACAAGTGCCCCTTCCTCCAGGAAGTCTTCCCTGATGCCCCAAGGGAAGGAACTTAACCTTCCACCGAAAACCCCAAGGCAGTTTCTAATAGTCACTTTTAGCTTTGGTTTTTCAATGAGCACTGGAAGACAAAGTGGTTTTTAAGTGTATAGGCTCTAGAGCAGGACAGACCTGGGTTCGAATTCCACCTTCACTGTTTCTTAACTGTGTGGCCTTGGGCAAGTTACTCATCTCTCTGGACTTCTTTTTCCTCATTAGGCTTTTGGGAGATTTTAACTTAAATGGTCAATTTTAGGTATAACGCTGATAGCAGCTGCTACTGCATCCTGAGGGCTTTCTGCAGACCAAGCACTGTTCTATGCTTGCCCTTTATGTTCAAGTCTCACAGCAGCCCTGCGACACAGGTTCAATCAATAGGCCCATTTTACAGAAGAAGAGACTGAAGCACCCAGTGTTAAAATAATTTGCCCAAAGTTCCCTGGCTTCCCTACTTATTTGCTGTGTGCCTTTGGGCAAGTCACTTAACCTCTCTGATCTTGAACAAGTTATATTATTGCTTGTATGCCCCAGTTTCCTCCTCTGGAAAAGGGAGTTTCTGGCATGTATTAATATTGAAAAACAGATATGATATTTAAAAATCATCATGACCTTCATCTTTATTATTTATACAATTATAGACTTGCCCAAAAAGGTAAGAGGTACCTCAGTAAACCTTCAACAAAGGAGGGAAGGAAAGAGGGCAAGAAGGAAGGAATGAGTAAGTGAATGAATAAATCTATGCATGCATCATCCACCAAGCAAAAGCTCTGAAATGCAGATGGGGAGTAAGGGAATGTCAAATATATTTTAGTCAGAGATATGACAATAGAGGGAGCCTGCAGGTGCAGAAGAAAAGATCCACGTCGTTGGAACCACATAATCCAGCTGCCATTGCCTTTCAACCCCCAGAGCACGAGTCCGAGAGCCATTTGCATCCTGATGGATGGGGATGCAGATGGAAGTGTCAATTGACCATAATTGGTTCATAAATGGACCCCATAACACAAGTTATCAGTTGAAGACCCCAGGGATGCTTTACTAACATTTCTAATTTACGGGTTCATTTGAGAAATCATCAGGGACAACAATCTAATAAATCAGGGGTTTAAAGGACTCCAGACAGCAGCATATCCGGCCTTCCATGAAAAGGGTAGTAGCGCTGAACTTTTGAGATCATCAGGGCAACTGTCACCAGGGAGATGGGCTGCAAAAGGGAGCCTGGAGTCAGCGGCGATGACAGCCAGAAGCAGACTGTCCAGAAAGGACAACTTTTCCTGGGTGAAGTTGGAGTTTCCAGAGGAAGAAACTGCTATTAATTGTGCACCAACTTCGTGCAGGCACTTTATTTGCATGGCCTCATTTAAGCTACCTCAAAACACACCTGCGTGGTAACTGCTCTCATCCGCATTTTACAGACAAGGCTCAGCGAGACTTCTTTCTTGCTCAGTTATTGCTAGAAACTGTTGAGCTGGAATTCAAACGCAGGAAACACCCATTCGCCTGTCCATGCTGTTATCAATCACTGCACCCTTCTGGTCACCGGGTCCATTGCCCCATTCCACCACGGCGGAAACTGAAACCCAATGGTCTACCCACACACAAGCAAGTCAACAGCAGAGCTGGGGCAGGGATTCAGCGTCTTGGTTTCTATCTTTGAGTTCTTTCTGGGCTGCCTCCCTGATACTGCCATTCCCCATCTGGCACCTTCTCCTCCCATTCTCATCTCCTTACTCTGCTTTTTTAATCCTTCATAACACTATTGCCTGCTGTGTTCTATATTGTTGTTTGAGTGTCAGCACGCTCACGTGAGTGAGCTGAGGGTTTGAGCTGTTTCCTTGTACAGCCATTTGTACTCCACAATGGTGAAGCAGACTTGAATTCATATACAATTGGTTACACGCACATCCCCAGTGGAATCAAAATAACTAACGTCTGCTTGCTAAAGTTCTCCCCTTGGCTGTAGTCCCTGACCCCAGGGGTAGGGAAGAAGCACTGCCTACCAATGCTCCTTGGTGGGCTTTCTCTGTGCCCCAGGATCTCTACGTCCCAGCTGACAATCCCTTTCATATTGACATATTCTTGAGAGGTGACAGGCTTTGTGGCTCACTAAGTTGCCTTTAGCCATCTCTGCTTCAGTGTGTTATGTGTTCATTATTACTTTCTCACTGAAAGGATTACCAAACCTCCTTTCTCCAGGTTTCTGGAGGACTTGCTCATTGTAATTCCCAACTATGAGCAGCAGTACAGGCTGCTGGCTGTGCATCCAATATTCATGTGTCTGCTTTTAATCAATAGTACCCCAATTTATTTAGAGCAGCAATGTTCACAGGTGAAAAACCACATTTTTCAGCCTTGCTTTCACCTAAGCAAGGAGGGGAACCAATGAGTTGAAAGAGAAAGTTAATCGAATGGGATTCCCTCCAAAAGGGCTCCTGGCAAAGGCTAACCCAGTTGAGGGATTGGTCCTTTTTCCTTTCTACCTGGAATGCAAACCTGATGTCTGGAGCTCCAGCAGCTATTTTGGAGTATGAGGCAACCATGAGGCTGGTAGCTGACGCTGAGGTAGGCAGACCTTGATGACAGTGGATCTGCCAACCCAGCCCTGGCCTGACAATACTGGGACTCCATTTACATGACAAAAACTAAATTCCTATTTTTAAGACATTTATTTCTGTATTCTGTGATATGCAGCCAAAAATAATGCAAACAAATGTGCTAACACTTGTGTTTTTATTCAGCAGACCCTCACTGAGCACCTACTATGTGCAAGCTACTATGTTAGGTATGGAGTAGTAAAGACAAGTAAGCTGTGTGCTTTCAAGGGTCTCATGGTGCAGAGGGATTCCACAAGTAAACAGCATGCCACCTTATGGAAACCATAACAGTAGAAAGCTCAGAGAGCTAAGGGATACAGAGAAGTGGGGTTGAACAGAGGAGGGAAGCTGACCCAGCCAGGAAGGACAGAAAAAGTCACCCAGACAATGCATTGCCTGTCACAGGACAAGGAGTCACTCGAGTAGACTTGGTGCAGAGAAATAAATAGAGGCAGGGAGTGGATAGTGATACGTTTGTTTGCCAGGCTGAAAGACTTGAGTTCTCCTTGTCCACACTTGAGTACACTCACGCACACCACACACACACACACACACACACACACACACGTGTATCAGGCAATTTCTTCTTTGCCTCTGCTGAAGTCCCTCAGCATTCGGCAGTCTGTGTTTGGAACTTCCCCATGGATCAAAGATTCTGGGTTTACATTTTATCCACGACTCCTATCTGTTGGGGCAGGAATGTGTTGCCTCCAAGACAGCTAAAGTCTTCTGTTACACCCGTGTGCCTGGATCATGGTCTGACAGGAAAGCACTGGCTAGGCAGGAAGGATACCTGGGTCCCAGTCCCCTCCATACCTCTTCGTTGTTTAAGATGACGAATGACTTGCTCCATTCTTATTAGTATTTATTTGCACCTCTGCCTCATCCTGGAAAAGACTTGAAGAGGTTGATTTGAATACATGCAACCCAGCCCATCTTTTAAAGGAAGGAATAAAGAAACCAGTGTGAGGAAAAGGAAGGGGGAGGCAGCAAGACATCCCCAGCATATTCTAAGATCCAGGAAGCCAGATGAATTTTATTTATTTTTTGAGACCGGGTCTCACTCTGTTGCCCAGGCTGGAGTGCAGTGGCACAGTCTCGGCTCACTGTGACCTCTGCCTTCTGGGTTCAAACGATTCTTGTGCCTCAGCCTCCTGAGTAGCTGGGATTACAGGCACATGCCACCTTGCCTGGCTAAGTTTTATGTATTTTTAAATAGAGACAGAGTTTTGCCATGTTGGCCAGTCTGGTCTCAAACTCCCATCCTCAAGCAATCTACCCACCTAGGCTCCCCAAAATGCCGGGATTACAGACGTAAACCACCATGTCTGGCTGGCCAGATGAATTTTTCAGCTTAGTTTCTGGTAGCCATGGGGGTTGGAGGGAACAGAAACACAGCCACCTACAAGCAGTCAGGATGAGTGATTCTAAAAGACGGAAAATGGCCCAGCTGCTCCTGAAGTGGGCTTTCGCTGGCATGGTAGTTTTAGGAGAATTTAACCGTGGACTCTCATGAAAGGAACATCATGAGAGCCCTCTCAAGATCTTATTCACCTTCTAAAAGGAATTCTGGGAAGTGCATTTCTCTCCATCTAATTAGAGATACGACGTGGAGAGCAAACAGTCCGAAGTTGTAGTCTACAGCAAGGACCGGCATGTCACACAGACATTCCATGTTACCAGCCGAGGGAGGATCCAAGTGTGTTAATCAATTAATGGACCAACCCCTGCATGAAGAGAGGCCGAAGGAATACCTGTGGAGATACCAGTGAGAATATCTGTGCAAATACCCATTGGGATACCAATGAGAAAACCCATGAGAATCCCTGTGGGATACCTGTGAGAATGCCTGTGTGAATACCAGTGAGAATGCCTGTGTGAATACCAGTGAGAATGCCTGTCTGAATACCAGTGAGAATGCCTGTTGGGATACCTGGGAGAACGCCTTTGAGAATACCTATGGGAATGCCTATGGAAATGCCTGTAGAAATAAGTTTGGAATTACCTATGGGAATACCTCTGGAAATATCCGTAGGAATGCCTGTGGGAATGTATATGAGAATGCCTGTGGGGATACCTGTGAGAATGCCTATGGGAATACCTGTGGGGATATTTGTGGGAAAGCCTATAGAAATACCTTTGGAAATACCTATGGAAATATCTGTAGGAATACCTGTGGAAATATCGGTAGGGATGCCTGTGAGAATGCCTGTGTGAATACCAGTGAGAATGCCTGTGGGGATACCAGTGAGAATGCCTGTGGGGATACCAGTGAGAATGCCTGTAAGAATACTTGAGAGAATGCCTGTGAGAATGCCCATGTGATTACCAGTAAGAATACCTGTGAGAATGCCTGTCAGAACACCTGTGGGTATACCTGTGAGAATACCATGGGAATGCCTGTGGCAGTACCTGTGGGATGCCTGTGGAAAGCTGTTTTCCTAGAGAAAATGGCTATGGATCTGCTCCCACACAAGAAACAATGTCCTAGCCCACCAAGCTAAGCCATAATCATTTTAGCTTAAATGTTTTTCAAAGTACATTTTACTAATCTCCCAAGAAGGACTTAGAAAATTCCTAATACTGCACCCATAAGATGCCTAATGTTAAGCAAATACAACCTCCTGGTTAGTCCCTCAAATGGCTTAGTGGGAAAATGGAGCCCTAAGTGACTAAATGAGTGAATGCAATTCACAGGTTGTTGAATAAAAGCCAACTCAATGTTGGAGGACATCTGCCAAAAATGACAATTGGGGGGTGGAAGTAGTTCATCCTGAGCCATTTTTTTTCTGACAGTAATGAGACTAGTCCTGGTTCATGACAATAAAACCATGTCATCTGCATAGAAAAGACTTGTAACTTTCTGTTCCCTATAGCAAAGAGTAATGCATTCAGCTCATCCAAAAATCTTTCAAGTCATAAAATACCCGTTAAAGGAAGCAGAGATGGAAGCATATTGCTCTTGTGCTGTAGCTGGAACTGCTATGTGGCTCATCAGGACACTGTTTCTGCTGACCTGGCCCTCATGCTGTGTCGAGGCACAAGTTCTATATAAGCACCTGTGGCAGGGTGGGGATCGATCTTGAGCTCCTGTAGTTTAGCCCATAATTGGTTTCTCTCCATATAATTAGTTTCTCTCCACCGAGTCAAAGGCCAAAATCAGTCATTGCTATTGTAATTCTTATATCATGCCTGACAAATTTTTGCACAAGTGGTATAGAAAGGTCAATAATGTGGGATAAATGTGTTGAAAAACCCAGGGACTCCTCATACAAAATATAAGCTTGAGAAATGCAACTTGCAATTCTTAAGAGGGAAGTTGGCAGATAATTTAGCTGGAATGTGAAGTAAACCAGTGGGTCTATCATTTGGAGAGAAATGGAAGGTGAGTCTTTTACAAAGTAGGATAATCTACCCTTTAGATCCACCCTTAACATATGGAGTTAAGAAGAGGAAACAAACTTGGCCACTGCACACTTGAAATATGGCAAATCCAAAGCGAGGTGTGCCGTAAGTGTAAAATACACAGGAGTTCAAGGTAATACAAAGAAAGAATACAAAACAACTCATTCATAACGATCTTATCATCATTAGCATAATTTTATGTTGATCACATGTAGAGATGATAGTTTGAATATTTGGGGTAAATAGAATACTATATATTATTAAAATTAATGCCATCTTTTTTTTTTACTTTTTTATTATGACCACTAGAGAATTTGAAATTACTTTCATGCCTCATGGTAACCACTTTCTAGATGATCCCCAGTGATCTCTTCCTCCTGGTCTTCACAGCCTTATGTAGTCCCTCCCACATTGCCTCAGAGCTATCAGGGTTGGTCTGCATGACACATAGAATACTTCTGAAGTGATGACATGGGTGATGGTCCAATTGTATGTGTCAGCTTGACTGGGCTAAGAAATACCCAGAAAACTGGCAAAACATTATTTCTGAGTATGTCTTTGAGGGCGTTTCCAGAAGAGGTTAGCATTTGAATCAGTAGACTGAGGAAAGAAGATGGCCTTCACCAGTGAGGGCAGGCATCATCCAATCCACTGAGTGCCCAAATAGACCAAAAAGATAAAGGAATGGCAAACTTGTTTTCTCTCTCTCTCTCTCTCTCCCCCTCCCTCCACCCCCACCTCCACCCTGCCCCGTCCCTTTCCCTCCCTCCCTCCCTCCTTGAGATGGAACATCCATCATCTCCTGCCCTTCCTTGGATATTGGAGCTCCTGGTTCTTGTGTCTTCAGATTCTAGGACTCACCCCAGTACCCCATCCATCATCCCCATCCCCGGCCAGTTCTCAGGCTTCAGCTTCAAACCTGGACTGAATTATTCTGCCTCCAGCTTTCCTGATTATCCAGCTTGCAGATGGCAGAGATCATGGCCTCCCAAATCACATGAGCCAACTCCCATAATAAGTCTCCCCTTATATACCTATATCTTACTAGTTCTGTTTCTCCTGGGAACCTTAACTAATATAGTATGTCACTCTACTATTAGACTATGAAAGACTGCAACTGCTGTCTGTCTTGCTCGCTCACTCTCTCTCTCTCTTTTCACTTATTCCAGGAGAAGTTAAATGCAATGTTATGAGCAGCCCTATAGAGAGGCCGACATGGTGAGGTCTGAGTCTCTATCCACAGCCATGTTAGGGAAACTTCCTGGAAGCAGATTCACTGGCCCCAGTCCAGTCTCTGGTAATCACAGCCCAGCCTACATCCTGACCATGGTCTCATGCAGGATCTTGAGTTGGAACCACCCAGCTAAGCTGCTCTTAGATCCCTGATCCTCAGAAACTGTGTGAAATAATTAAGCCCTGGGGAATTTATCACAGAGTAATAGGTAAGTAATTCACATGCATTATATTTCTACTGAGCAGCATTGATCTCAAGCTAAAAACAAACAAAAAAAACCCAGCAAGCCTCTAGAGCAGACATTCTTAACCCTAACTGCACATTAAAATCACCTAGAGAACTTTCTTTAAATTACTGCCACCGGGAACCACCCCAAACCAACTGAATCAGGAGGACCCCAGAGGGAGAGGCCTGGCACTGGTATTTTTTTTTAAGTTACCCAGGTGATATTAATGTGCAGCCAGGGTTGGGGCCACACTCTAAGGAAATGCTTCTCAAATGTCACGGTACTTAATTCTACGTATCACCTAGGGCTTTGCCACTCAACTGGTGCATGCAAATTCTCTGACCGCTTGTTAGAAATGCCAGGCCTAACCAACCAACTGTACAGAATCAGAGTCTGCACTTTCAATAAGACTCTGGAAAATTTCAATGCACACTGAAGTTTCAGAAGCAGGGATTTAGGGTATCACTTTGAAACTGGACCTCAGAAATCTCACCCTCCAAATTCCTGCTAAGGGTAACCATCCCCAGAATATGTTCTCCCTGAAAGATGTATTAGCTTGAAGTTGTGTGTGAGTTCTCTCCCCAAAAGATTCTGACATAATTAGTGTGGGTGGGGCCTAGCCACAGAGAATTGTGGGGGTTTGTGGGGTTTTTTTTTTTTTTTTTTTTTTTTGAGACATGGTCTCTCTGTCGCCTAGGCTGGCATACAGTGGCACAATCACGGCTCACTGAAGCCTCGACTTCCTGAACTCAACCCATCCTCCTGCCTCAACCTCCCCAGTAGCTAGGACTACAGAAGCGTGCCACCATGCCTGGCTAATTTTTCTCTATTTTTTGTAGACGTGGGGTCTCACTATGTTGCCCAGGCTGCTCTGGAACTCCTGGGCTCAAGTGATCCTCCCACTTGGCCTCCCAAAGTGCTGGGATTACAGGGATGAGCCACTGCGCCCAGCTTTGTGAACATTCTCCCTGGGTGATTCTAAGCTGCAGAATCACCTAGCTGGGGCCTTGGGAGACACCACCCTAAGTGAGCATGAGATGGGAGACACATGCCCTCCATCAGTCCTTTCTCTGGGTCTCTCATCTCACCACCATGAGTCTAAGTCAACAGATTACACATGAACCCTATGTCCCATCTAGGACTTATCTGAAGAAACAGCAATTTCTTCCAACTCTAGAGAAGAAAAACTTGCCAGCTGGGATTTCCCCAGAGCCAATGCACACATCTCAGTAAGGTACTTACCTAAGGGACTTCCTGGAGTACTATAATTCTAACGTTCATAACCTTGAGTCACATCCTTGAAAACAAATCTCCAACAAGATGCAATATGACTATATGGCAAGATTTAGGTTTTATATCAATTATTGTGCCACTTCCAAACTCCTTTTCACACAGCTAACAGTGGCCACAGTTTAAGAATTGTTTTACTTGTTTGTTTATTTGTTTTGGGTTTTTCACTGACATTATTTATCAAACCAAGAATGAAGGACAAAATCCACATTTAATCAAATCAAAATGAACTAAAAGCCAGTTTTAATTTTCCGACAACCTCATCAACAGTGGTAATGGAGTATCCCCAAGGTGTCTCTCAGCATTTCAAGAGATTCTCAGAAAAGCAATTTCCAGCAATTTGCAAGTTCCATTCCCCTTTTCTCAACAGCCCCATCTTTTGAGATGTAACCATCAATTAATAGCCTTAAGCACGGCAATACCAAGGGTTAAGATGGGAGACATATTATTACTTTGTCTCTGGGTGAAAATCAGCATCCTAAATTTAGTAATAAATAAGAAAGGCTAACTGTAATACAATTTACAACACTGACTCCTTCAAACTACTTACCATAATTTGTAACTATTTTATCACTTCTCTATTTGTTTATCATTAGTGTCCTCCCTGATCTATGACCACATCAGGGCAGGAGCCATGTCCGTCTGGTTCAATATATCTCTCCTACTTAGTGTAGCATCTGACACATCGTAGGCGCCAAATGAATGTTTGCTGAATGAAGGATTGAGTGGATAATTTCCCCAGATTCATGCCATGTACTAATGCTTAGTGCTTTATAAATCCATGGGTGAAAGTTGGTCTGCTCAGCTTGACACATCTGTTCTTAAGGAGATGATCTATGGTAAATTAGTTCTACTCCAGAGCAGTTTAAGTGGAACCCTGAAAATCCTACACCAACCCTGACATTCTGTTCTTCAGACATTATTATGACTAACTTGAAATATGTGATATAAATGGAGGCTTTTAACCATCTTACACAACTCAAGGTCCAAGCAGGCTGAACAAAACCACCTAGAGGGATGTGAGTCCACTTTGAGTCAAGTCCAGACTCTCTGGTTACTAAACCCTGAAAGGGTTTTGTTCTACATTCTATGTTGTGCTCTGAGCATTGCACCTCTCTCCAGGATCTACCCAGCCTGCGGGGAGGAACCAGATCTCATTCCCAAGCAAGGGGGCTTAGAACTCAGTAGGTTATGAGAGGGCTTCAAACGTTCTCAAAAAAATCTGGGGTGAAAAAGAATCAGTCAAACGTGAGCTCAGAATGGCAGACTAAACTATCTTGGTTTCCCTAGGAAGCCATGTCAAATGCAGGTCTCAAGGGCAAATAAATAATACAAGGACTAAGGATCCACTGAGAACTACTGATCCTCTCACCAGACCATCCTCATGATAGGCTATCTTCCTTTCATTGTCCCTGATCTCTCAGCACATAGGATCTAGCCCTCTTCTGCTCGGGAAGCTGTATCACATAGTCTCAGATACACACAGAGGGTTAATCCCTGGAAAAAAAATGTTCTAGAGGGAAGTAGTAGAGAGTAGGAACCCTAAAGGCCTCAAATCTCTCAACAACCAACCCGCTGAGATCTTCACAGAGATGCTTCTTTGAAAGCTCTTTCTTAAAACTTAGGATGGAAAAATAATTCAGAAAACAGGTGTGGAGTGGTGGAAAGAGCTTGAGATTGGGCGATAGAAAGATCGGTTTAAAGCTGGGACTCTGCTTCCTGCTAGGAGATAATGGAGAGACTTTGAGGGAGTCACTTGCCTCACTGGGCTTCAGTTTCTTTAACTGTGCCAGAGGGATTATAACTCCCACTTCCAATGGAAGCTGTGAGTGCCAAATGCCATAATACAATGGGCTTAGGACATAGTCCAACTGTAAACAAATGTGAAGGCCTGCTGTAGAATAAACAGAAAGGAGACGCTCAAGAAGGGGATTTTCCTTCCTTCTCTTCTTCCTTTCTACCTTCTCCCATGAACTTCAGGAGAGTAATTAGTCCATGTCTCCCACTGCTCAGGAAGCGCTAATGCCCCACACATGCAGTCACATGCCTTTTCTGGCACCATCTTCTGAAAAGAAAAACCATTTTGTCTGTCACACACACCTTGAAGCAGATACCATTGGTCGCACCCCCCAAACAGCAATTACCTGTCTTCTTCTGGCTGACAAACCCCAATTTTTCCCAGGAACTAAGCTCCAGAGAGTGGTAAGGAAAGCTGCCCCACTACGTAGTCCAAGGGAGCAAATGCTGAGTAACTCAACTTGTAATGGTAATTGCATTATATCTGCCAGCAACCGGTTTAAGTGGGCACATGTGACACAATCCTAGCCAATGGGAAACAAAGGGAATTTGCTAGAAGACTTCTAGGAAACGTTTTTCTCTATGATTAGAAACAGTGAGAACAAAATGAATAAAATACCTAGCAATACAGCTAACCATGAAGGTTAAAAATCCCTACAATGAGAATTAAAAAACGCCACTCAAAAAAATGAGAGATAACACAAATGAAAAACCGTGAATGCTCATGGATAGGAAGAATCAGTATTATTAAAATGGCCATACTACTCAAAGCAATTTACAGATTCAATGCTATTTCTATCAAGCTACCAATGACATTCTTCACAGAATTAGAAAAAAATACTATTTTAAAATTCATATGGAATCAAAAGAGAGCTCAAATAGCCAGGGCAATGTTAAACAAAAATAACAAAACTGGAGGCATCACACTACCCAACTTCAAACTATACTACAAGGCTACAGTAGCCAAAACAGCATGGTACTGGTACAAATACAGACCCATAGACCAGTGGAATAGAATAGAGAGCCTAGAAATAAACCTGTACACCTAGAGCCATCTGATCTTCAACAAAGCCAACAAAACAGCCAGTGGGTAAAGGACTTCCTATTCAATAAATGGTGTTATAGGATCCTTAGGGTGTCACTTTGCCAGCTGGAAACTGCTGGGCCCACTTGGCCTGGCAGGTTGTGCTCAGCTTGCACTACCAGCCTGGATTCTATGCTTGCCAAGGGCAAGCGGAGCAGTGAGGGCTGTGTGAGCAAGCAAGCATGGGCTCTGTCCCATGTGCACAGCCAGACACACCAGCTGTGGTGAGGCAGGCAGCTCTAGGTGCTGGCATGGGTACCAGCTCCCTGTAAGGCTGTGGCTGGAAAAGGTGTCCCGGAAGTAGCTTTCACAGCTGGCACCAGGTAATGTGGTGGCACCCAGAAGCTTGGAGACACCAGGAACCTCAGAGCCCCAAAGAGGGTGTCACAGCCCTGGCTCAGGGAACTCCTAGGTCCAGGCTCCCCAAATGTCCACAGCTCTTCTCTCCTCGTCACCTGCAACGTGGTGAGCAAGGGACATGTTTCAACTCATTTGTGTTACAGTTCTTTCAGCCCTGCCATTCACCAGGTCCAGAGTTCTTGTCCCATTCCCAGAAAGAAAGAGGCATGTGCACAAGTGGAGGGTGAGCAGTGTGAAGAGGAGCTTTACTGAGCAGTAGAGTAGCTCAGAGGAGACTTGCAGTTGGTAGCTCCTCTCTGCAGCCAGGATGTTCTGATGAGTGTTCAGCTGTCAGCAGAGAGGAGACCCTGGAGTGGGTAGCTTCTCTCTGCAGCTGGTTGTCCCATCTTCTCTGTAAATCTGATTTAGTCTGGGGGTTTTATGGACTTCAAAGGGGAGAGAGTTCATGTTGATTGGTTCATGAGTGGACCCAGAAAAAACACAAGTTCCCAGTCTGGTTAACAGGGCTGGCAGCCCAGCCCCTAGGCTTCAGGACTTTCCCAGCTTGAAGGTGAGGCTTCACCAGAGACTCGCCCTTTTCTGCTCAGAAGTCTGTCTGCCTCCTGCTGCTGTTCATGGCACTCATGCTGTTGGTGCTGAGGGGTGCCTGCAGGCCAGCACTGAGCTATCCTCAGCCCCTCCTCAGCTTCCCTCCCATGCTCATTAGCATTCAAAATCCAGAGCAGGCCAAGGCGGCAGGGGGCTGGCATGTCAGCACTGTCCCCAGCATGCACATACCCAGCCAGGTTGCAACAGCATCCTGGCTTGTCCTGAACTTTTCTCTGAGATTAGAGCAGGAACCAGGAATAGGGAGAGGCCGGGCAGTGGAAGCAGGCATTTTCAAACCTGCAGAGCAGGTGCCAGGAGCTGAGAGAGGCCAGGTAGTGGGAGCAGACATTTCTGAGCCTGCAGGGGCAGGGGGACCTGAGAATGCATAGATGCCTGGGTCCACAGCCACGGTTTGGGTCACTGCAGCTGTGCCTGGGAGGGTGGGGCTCCCGCCTGCTCCTGCCCCCTAAAAGTACAGGGAGGCCTGGGTCTTCAGCTGCAGCTGGGTGGCCACAGCTGTGCCCAGGGAATGTGAAGCTCCCACCACGCCAACTCAGAAAGGGGAGGGGCTGCTCCCTGTTCCCAATCCCACTGGCTCCATGGAGTGTAAAGCCCTGGCCGCACCTCTCCCACTGGGATAACTGATTAGCTATATGTAGAAGATTGAAACTGGACCCCTTCCTTACATCATATACAAAAATCAACTTAAGATGGATTAAAGACTTAAATGTAAAACCTAAAACTATAAAAACCCTGGAAGACAACCTAGGAAATACCATTCTGTACATAAGCCCTGCCAAAGATTTCATGACAAAGACACCAATAGCAATTGCAAGGAAAACAAAAATTAACAAATAGGACCTAATTAAACTAAAGTGCTTCTACACAGTAAAAGAGGCTATCAAGAGAGTAAACAGAAAACCTACAGAATTGAAGAAAATATTTGCAAACTATACATCTCACAAAGGTCTAATATCCAGCATCTATAAGGAACTTAAACAAATTAACAAGCAAAAAACAAACAACCCCATTAAAAAATGGGCAAAGGACATGAACAGACATGTTTCAAAAGAAGACATACGTATGGCTAAAAAACATATAAAAAATGTTTAACATCACTAATCGTTAGAGAAATAGAAATCAAAACCACAATGAGATACCATCTCACACAGTGAGAATGGCTAGTATAAAAAACATAAAAAAAAAAAAAAAACAGATGCTGTCATGATTGCCAAGAAAAGGGAATGCTTATATACTGCTGGTGGGAATGTAAATTAGTTCAGTCATTGTGGAGAGCAGTTTGGAGACTTCCCAGAGAACTTAAAACAGAAGTAACATTCAATCCAGCAATTCTATTATTGAGTATATATCCAAAGGAATATAAATCATTCTACCATGAAGACACATGCACACATACGTTCATCACAGTACTATTCACAATAGCAGCATCATGGAATCTACCTAAATGCCCATCAACAGTAAACTGGATAAAGAAAATATGGTGCATACACACCATGGAATACTATGCAGCCATAAAAAGGAAGAAGATCTTGTCCTTTGGCAGCAACATGGATAGAGCTGAAGGCCATAATCCTAAGTAACACAGGAACATAAAACCTAATATCTCATGTTCTCACTTATGAGTGGGAGCTAAACATTGAGCACACATGGACACAAAGAAGAGAACAACAGACACCAGGGCCTGCTTGAGAGTGGAGGGAAGGAGGAGGGAGAGGATGGAAAAAATTATCTATTGGGTACTATGCTTATTACCTGGGTGACAAAATAATCTGAACAGCAAACCCCATGAAACACAATTTGATTTCATGGTCAATTTGATTTGACCTCTCCACAATGAATACATATTTCAAACCATTATATTGTACATGATAAATATATAAAATTTTGTCATTTAAAATAAATAATATTTAAAAAATAATAAGAAAATGAAAACAGGATATGTTAAACCAATGCACTGGGGATAGCAGAGAAGAAAGATGTAGGTGCCTGGTTCTTCACATTGTTTTTGTGCCTGAACTAAGCCACTCTGCATCCTCCTACCCACACACATGGTTATGTGAATTAACAAACCCCCATTGTTTAAGCCTCTTTAAGTTGAGTATTCGATCACTTGCAGCCAAGATCATTCTGACCCACACTCCCTCCCAGACTCCAACACACACAGCCTATAACTTGCCTCCAGTTTACTTGGGTTCCCAGTGCCTCCTTAACCTGCAGTTTGGTTGATGGTAGAGCCATCACTCACAAAAATGCCCATGGCTCCTTTACTGCCTGGGGGATAAAATTCATATCTGGAAAAATCAAACTGTGTTCCCTCACCTGGCTTCTCTCTAGCTTATTATTTTGTTTTACTTATAACATTATCATTGCAAAAGTAAATTAAAGTGGATAATACCTGAGCAGACAAAGCTAGTTAGGCCTCATAAGTGACCTTATCTTTGCTTGATTTACAAACACAAGCAAAACTAAACTTAAGCTATTTCTTGTGAATGCCTGTGTTAATGAAAAACAGAACTGAAATCCAACCAAAAAAAGCTGCCAACAAACTTACACAACAAGGGACTTTTCAGTGGAATTGATGAAATAAGGCAACTTTATAACTGTAACCAATCAAATATTTTCCTTGTATCACTTCTTCGTCTCTCTATAAAAGCCTGTGTCTTCAACAGACCTTCTGAACCACTTCTGCTTTGGAGCTGCCTGATTCATGAATTGCTATTGCTCAAATAAACACTTTAAAATTGTATTGTGCCGCAGTTTATTTTTCAACATCACAAATGGAAATTACATTGGGCATTTATGTGCTATGAATTTATTACCTGTTTATTATCTATTTTCAATGTAAGTTCCATGAGAATATAGACCTTGCCTCTTTTAACCACAACTGTCTCCTCAGCATAAAGATCACGGCCTAGCACATCATAGTGGATGCTTCAATATTATTTTATGGATGCATAAATGATTGGCTGAACACAATCTACCTTTCCCACATGCTCTTCCTAAATACTTCTTTATAAAGTGAAACCCCTCTCTCATCCATGAAACAGTAACAGTACATCATTGTATTAGTCTGTTCTCATACTGCGATAAGGAACTACCTGAGACTGGGTAATTTATGAAGAAAAGAGGTTTAATTGACTCACAGTTCCACAGACTGTACAGGAAGCATGGTTGGGGAGACCTCAGGAAACTTACAATCATGGCAGAAGGCAAAGGGGAAGCAGGCACATCTTCACATTGCAGAGCAGGAGAGAGAGAGAGAAGGGGGAGGTGTTATATATATATATATATAGTGAGAACTGTCTCACAATACAGCACTAGGAGGATGGTGCTAAACCATTAGAAAATACCCCCATGATCTAATCACCTCCCACCAGGCCCCACCTCCAACCCTCCAACATTGAGAATTAGAATTCAACATGAGATTTGAACGGGGACACAGATCCAAACCATATCAACTATGCATACTTCAGTGTGTCCCTGCTCCAAGTCTTTGTTCCTACAGAGTAGGTCACCACATGACCTACTCATTCTTTGATGCCCAATTCAAATTCTGCTTCTGAGGGTCAGTAAGGAACACTAGAAAGATCAAGGTAATTGACTCAGCTTGGAATCCTAGCTGTGCCACTACATAGCTGTGGGACCCTGGGCACATTACTTAAAGCCTCTGAAATTTAGTTGCTTCACTGTAAAACAAGGCTAAGATATCCACCTTAGCAGAGTTTATTTGCTTGTGAATTTTACAGTAGATTCAATAAGACAATTTAGAAAAGGGACCTATATATGATGGCCCCTCTCCTTCCTTTGTTGTTCCTCCTCTTCAAAACTTTCATTAATCCAACAGCCACACGAACTCTGACTTCTCTCTGACCACCCACAAGATTCCATCGCTGACCACTGATACTTCCTGCTTTGTGTCACTGTACGTCTGCAGCCATGTCCCCCTTCCCCCCACCTCAGAATGTAAGTCCCTCAGGGCAGGGGCCATATCTCCTTCATCTACATCTCCGGAGTGTTTGGCACATAGTAGATACTCAGGAAGTATTCGTGGAATAAGCACACACGTGAGTAATAAAATAACTGAAGTCAGTAACATCAGGGTTATGGCTAACCATGGGAGAGAGGGGAGCAAGTGTCCAGGTCCACACCACAGAAGGGTGTTCTGTTAACCTGTCCAGGGGCCAGTCACACCTTGGAAAGAGGCAAAATGAAAGGAAATCAAGTAAGGCGCTGAAAACAACAGGTGTAACTCTGGTAACTTTTCTCTCTGCTGCTCAGTTCTTCACCTGTGAAATGAGAGGGCTGAGCCAGATGGTCTCTGGGGATGACAGCAAAGTGGGAGGAGTGTGAGGTGCAGAGCCAGACTCACCTGGGTTTGAATCTTGCTGCCTTTGGTGGCTAGCTGTGTAGCCCTACACTCATCACTCCACTTCTCTGGGCCTATCTCCTCAGCTGTTCAATGGCATTAATGACACCTAATTGATAAGGCTGTTGAATGGATTCAGTGAAACGGTGAGCACACAGCTGCAGGTCTGAGGCCCAGCAGACAGAAAGGGCTCCATCGCCTCTCTCTTTTCACCTCTGCCACTTCCACCCACAAAGATCCTGTCCTCGCCCTTGACCAAGCATCTCAAGTACCCGTCAGAGCTTCCTCTGCCCTGAGTGTAAGGAACCTCGTCCTCGCATCCAACAACCCCTTCCATGGACCAATGCTGGACCTGACTTCTAGGGGACTCTGGCCTCTTCACTGCAAAGGTCACCAAACTAGTTCATTTTTCTCCTGGCACAGGAAAATTCTCCTTTCCAGCCCTAGGAGAGGGATAGGTCTAAGCAGTGTCATGTGACTCCCTCTGGCCACAGAATGTGAGCAGAAGGTCTGTCAACCCCTTCTACTTCTGACTCATCAAAATTTCTCCTTTGAACAGAAAACCAAATACTGCATGTTCTCACTTATAGGCGGGAGTTGAACAATGTGAACACATGGACACAGGGAGAGGAACAACACACGCTGGGGCTGGTCAGGGGATTGGGGCAAGGGGAGGGACAGCATTAGGACAAATACCTAATGCGTGCGGGACTTAAACCTAGATGATGGGGTGATAGGTACAGCAAAGCACCAAGGCACATGTATACCTATGTAACAAATCTGCACATTCTGCACATGTATCCCAGAACTTAAAGTAAAATTTAAAAAATAATAATTTCTCTTTTGCTGTCTCCCTTTCCCCAGAAAACTTGGAGCCAATGATTGGAGAATGGTGGCATCACTGTTTGAAAGGAATCTGGGTCCCTACATGACTACGTTAGAATGTGATGTGGGTGAGATATTATACGTTCCCCAGACGATAGGGTTTACTTGTTACTGCAGCACAGCCTAGTCCACCCTAACTAAATCAGACAGCCTGACACTTCCAAGGAGCACAGCTCCTCAAATGGGGCATCTTTACCTGTTCCTTCTCTCGGGGTGAGTCCCTCCCTATCCTCACTCACTCTTCTCAGGCAGTAGAGACCAGCTTTCCCTACACCCAGCCTCCCACCCCTGCCCTCTATGAAAGATATATATTCTAACATCCAAATTCACATTCACAGTCTCTTCCAGGGTATCCATCCCTCTTGTGCAAATTGGCTCCTCGTGGCCAGCAAGGCATCGTGGAGCTCCCCAAGGGAGGGCTGTGATCAGGCCCTGCCATCATATTTTCTGCACCACCTTGTTACTGGACCTCAGTTTCCCTACATCAGAAAACCCCGGAATGCTTTTCCTGATCTGATATTTGCAAGTCATGGAAAGCACATCTGAGAGCAAATGAATGCCTGAGGCTGACAGCCAGCAGACTGCACCTCAGCCCAGCCTCCCCCACACACGACCATAGGCTCCCCTGGCTGAGTAAACATGTTTTATTGGGCCTGGGTACACTTCCTGGCCATTCGGCTCCCACCTTCCCTTCCCCTGCTCTGGCCAGTTCCCCAGCACAGCTCCTCCCTGGGGCCGCCAATACCTGTCCTTCAGATCCCCACTGCCTCCTGCCACTTTCCTACCCTGACACCTGCATCCCCAGCCTTAAGGGGCGTGGAGAGTTTCTTCTCTTATCAGCCTGTTTTACTACCCCCTCCTCCTTGGTTACACAGTAATTTGGCGCAAAATCCTGCAAGGACAGATCAACAACTGTCAGCTCCCAGTCGGAGAGAAAGGGCCTCTTCAGTTCTGTCTCAGGAGACCGGGAGAAGCAGCAGAAAGGACCCCACAAGGAAGGGAGAGGTACCCTGGGTCAGGTGCCTGTGGAGGGAGTGCTTCACATGTGAAGTGAGGTCAGGAAAAATAGAATAGAAAAAAGCCAGGGCCAGCCCAGAGACACCTGAGAAGAATCAGACTCACAGCTCAGCCCAGCCCTGGCACAGAGAACAGACAGGCCTGGCAGCACCCAGGGACCCCCTTTCCTCAGCCTCCCTGTCTCCCTGCGGGACAGCAGGAGCACTGATGCACTGAAGGTATGTTCTGGAGTCTGGACGCAGCAGAACTGAAGGAAGTAAAGATGGGTGTCTGGGAAGACCGTTCAAGCTGCAGTAAAGCCCAGGACTGAATTGGCCGCCTGAGGCCAAGGGTGGCACTCCAGCCTCCCAGAGGCTGGCTAGAGCCACAGGAAAGGGCCAGAAGCCAGAGAAAGGGCAAAGGTAGACACTCTGCCTCCATACCTCCTCTGGAGACTGACCTCCTCTTTCCTGTGCCTTACTGTTTCTCCCTCTTCTCTTTGTTCGCCACTGGGCAGTGACCTCAGGGATCCTGGCCTAAGCTGGTGATTGTGCAGGCAATGCGTCCGAGAAGACCTTCTCTGGAAGGTTGAACCCCAATTCAGCCATGGTGACTCCTTTGACATCAAACTGGTAAGGGCTGTGAGCTGTAGGCACAGGATACCCCTCCTTCCAGCTCTTCTGTTGTCATCTGCCCATGGAAATCCCTGCAGACGGGAAATCCTGCTTGGATCATCTAACTGGAGCCTCTCTGTTCTTCACCTCCACGCGCCCTCTTGACCCCAGGAGGTTCGGGGAGGAAGTACGCCACTCTCCAGTGGCACCCTCCTTGGCCTACAGAGTCACCCCTGAGCCCCTCAATGTGTGCTGAGGTGGGCCCTGCTCTCTGCAGGGGTATGGAGAGAAATAGCTTGGGGTGCTCTGAGGCCCCGAAGAAGCTGGGCCTGTCCTTCTCCATCGAGGCGATCCTAAAGAGGCCTGCCAGGAGAAATGACGTGGACAGACCAGAGGGGCCAGGCGGAGAGGGCCCCGGAGAAGCTGTGGCCTCAGGCTCTGGGCTAGAAAAGCCTCCACAGGACCAGCCCCAGGGTAAGTGTCTTCTGATCATTTCTTTCTGTTTCCTGGTCTCCAAGACCCAGCTGGGCTCAGGCAGAGAATATGCTTTTCCGTCCATATCAACTGGATAGAGGACTCTAAAATTCAGAGCAAGACCTGGCTCTGGGCTGGTTTCCTGATACACCTTTCAATCTAACCCAAAACTGTGGTTTTTCAGCTGCAGACACCAAAGCTCAGTTAGTTGCAGAATGCAGGGACCTGGGGCTTGTTACTGTAACCAGGCCCCGGCTAAGAATGCTAGTTACCGTTTATTCAGCATTGACAATGTCATAGGCATTCTCTTTTAATTTCAGTAGAAAGCACGATTATCATAACTGGACAGGTAAGAAAACTCATCTGTGAAAGAGAAGAGGAGGATAATGTCCCCAAGTTACGTAGCTGGTAAACAGAAGCCCCGCTATCAGGACCCGGCTCTGACCCCCCCAAATCCCTGCTGGGTCCAGCACAATCTCCTCCTCATAAGCCGAGTTCAGTCTGCAAAACTTCCAGGGTCTGAAGCTTTGCCCAGGGGCTGAAGCTTTGGCTTAGGAAAAGTCTGTCCACCCTAATCACCTTCCCCAAGCCAGTGGCCATCTCAAGGCCTGTCCCCAGATAACAGAGACCAGGTAGATCAAGAGCCGGCTTGAGGAAAGGAGGAAAGCCGCACTGGGGCACTGAGGTGGACGCACACACCTGCTAAGAGTTAGGAACCCAGGGTGTGAGTCTTGGCTCTGCCGTGGCCTGCTGTGTGACCTCAGGAAAGTCCCTGTCCACTGCAGCCTCAGGTTTATTCTCGGCAAAACACTTGGGTGAGGGAGTAAGAAATGGTGGAGCTGGTGATGTCTCAAGGGCCTTCTGAGTCTGACAGTCTGACAGTCACCGAGCCTGGAATCTCTCACATGAGGTTCTCAGTTCTCTCCCCTTTTCCCCCCTTTTAATCCAAGAAAATGCTGGAAAAGAAGCTCAGGGAGCCCTTAATGTCATTACCTGCCATAAATAGAGCTCCACATCCCCCCGACCAAGCAAGTGTCCCATGGAGGGAGCTGATGAGGGATCGCACTCAGCTGCAGGTATGAGGAAGACCAGGAGGGCTGTGTCCGCAGGCAACGAGGAGGCTGGTGTGTTTCCCCGTAGCTGAGTTTTCCAAAGGGAAAGGGTCCCTAGCTTAATTTTTGGAAGTTCATTAATATCTTCCAGTCCATTAAAGATTCATAGAAACGATTCCACTTGGGATCCTGAGTCTCTCCTGCTGCAGTTGTATAAATCTATGATCACCCCGTGTCATGAGAGAGAGGTCTCGCCCTTCCTACCAGAGCAGCTTCCCTTCCCCTAGCCTGATGACGGCAGGCTTCAGAAAGGAAGCCACTCTTTCTAGGCCTCCACGGAAGATTCTGGCACGTTCCGTGTCAGCTATCCATCTGGTCCCAGAACGGATCCCAGTAAGTGCCGACCAGACTAGCGGTGGTGACATCGGATGGTGTTTTATGACTTCCACAGCACTTTTGTGGCCATTTTCCCATCTCATTGTCACACTTGGGAGCCCATCTTACAGATGATGAAACCAAGAAGAGAAGATAAATCCCCCACAAAAACTATGTGAGTAATGAGCACTAGAATTGCACCCTGGTGGCCTGAGACCATCTACTCTAGATTATTCCTGAATATATAGTTTAAATCCATCCATCTCCCACTATGCTGAAATTCAGCATTTCTGGAAGCTTGGAGAGGGTCCCACTGGCAGCTCTCAAGATGACTTTGGTGGGTATATAAAGATGATCTAGCTCAATAGTCCTGTAATTACTTCTACACTAACCTTGTATTTATGATGAAAGACACTGCTATCCACGTATGGTCATGATATAAGGTATTATTTTAAAATACATTTATTATTTGAGTCAAACAAAAAAGTCTATTTGGGAAAATGCTAAACAAATAATACAGATGGGATCCGAACATGCCAGAAACTATACAAAAGAAATGCAGAAATTGCAAATGAGGTGGAGTCTGTGAAACACACTGGGTGAGGAGGGCAGGGATTCAGGAAACCTGCCCTCTAAGCCCAGATCTGGCCCCAGTGCACAAGAGGACCTCAGGCCAGTCACTTCCCTCTCTGGCCTCAATCTCCCCACCTGTAACATGAAAGGGCAGGGCTAGAATATTCATAAGGTCTCTCCCAGCTCTGACATGCCATGACCAATTTAACAGCAAATTAGTTGCTGAAAAAACTTGGAAGATTCCCTCGTGGTGATTTTCCACCGTACAATCTTTCTCCCCGTGGAAGGGATGGTCATGATCCCAGGCAGGGCAGGAGCAGAGAGACTGGAAGGCCTCTCCCTACCCTCACAGAAGCCCTCATGCCCAACCCTGTGCTTATTGCTGCTGGCTGATGCTTCTCTACTTCCCTGTTTTATGTGCCTCCTCTTGTGCAGGACCCCTCAGCAGAGAACAACAGGACCAGAAATAGCAACACCTTCTCCTTCCTCAAGAATAATGGTAGAGGAATAAGTTCCTCTTTGTCTCCACTTAACGTTTAAAAGGCTTCCCAGACTGGCTCACAGACAACCCTTGCCATCTCACCTAGGGAGCTATTAAAATGCAGCCTGTCAGGCCCAGCACCCAAGACTCTGACTCTAAGTCAAAAGGCCCAGGAATTTGCATTCTAACACGCTCTCCCAAATGATTCTGATGTTGGTGGCCCAAGGAAGTGGTCCTTTGAGGAAGCTGAGACTCAAAAAGGTAAAGTGGTTTGTTCCAAGCTACAGAGCCAGTACATGTGAGAGATGGGATCAGGCTAGTTATCTGGGCTCCAAAGCTAGTGTAGTGCTCTACTGTCCTCATTTCTCATGGCAGGGACAAAGGTCCCCCCTGACATCTTCCCACTCCTGCAGGGACCTTCATGATCTATAGGTTGGACGCTCTCAGGTCTTAAAAGTCAATGGGAAAATCCAAGACGACCTCTCTATCTGAAAAGATTCTACACCGAGCCTCCTGCTCTCTCTCCTCCAAGGAGAGGGAAGCCCTCCAAAACCCAGGACCCTCCAAAGTTAAGGGAGACCCATTCAGGAGGAAGCCTCTTTATACTGAAATCTCAGACCCTGGGAAGAAAGAGAGAGAGACCATCTTTGCACCTCTACCACTGATAATCCTCTGTGGGGAAATCATGGGCCACAGGGGAAAGGTGATGGAAAATTGACAAGGAAGAGAGACCACCCCAGTGGGTAAACCAGTATGGATTGCCTGGCCTCTGGGGAACCCAGGGATCTTCCCTTGCCTGCTCACCAGCTAGTCATTCAGTGAATAACCACTGAATGCTTGCTCTGGGCCAGGCTGAGGGCTGGGGAGGTGAAGGTGAATAAAACAAGATGCAGTGACTACTCACCTGGAGGGGGATGGAAGTCCCTGGCAGTGCCACCCTGGGGCAGTGCTGACTTCTGCCCATCTTGTCTGGTGGAGCTGGCTAGGGGCATGGGAGAATTCTTGGCATTTGAGAAGCATCCTGTAGCAAGGGATAGCAACACTTTCTGCAAAGGAACAGATGGTAATTTTAAGCTTTGATGGTCAGATGGTCTCTATCACAATTACGCAACTCTTCCGTCACAGCTGAAACTCATCTGTAGACAATGTGTAAATAAATGAGTAGGCTTATGTTCCAATAAAACTTTATATACAAAAACAGGGGTCGGTCGGGCCAGATTTGGCCCTCATGCTGTAGTTCATCAAGGGCCTGCCCCTGACACATTAGTGTGGCACTCAAAGTCCTTCCCGGACTGGCCTTGTTCATCCCAGGTTCACCTCCCATCACACCCTCCCCGGCCCTGTCTACCCTCGAGGTGCAGGCAACTCCTCTTCAAATTCCAAACCTTTCTTGCCCTTGAAATGCTTTGGTGTCTTTGCCATTTAGAAGCCACTGCTCCTCCTGCCACCTCTTCCTCTTCTTTCCCCTCTTCCTCCCTGTCTGTATCAATTTTCCATGGCTGTTATAACAAATTACCACAACCTGAGTGGCTCAAAACACAGAAATATATTCTCTTACCATTCAGAAAGCCAGAAGTCTGAAATTCAGGTGTTGGCAGAGATAGCTCCTTCTGGAGGCTCCAAGGGAAAATCTGATCCATGCCTCTCTCGTAGTTTCTGGGGGTTCCAGCAACCCTTATCCTTCTTTGACTTATAGATGCATCACTCCACTCTGCCTCCATCTTCTCACAGCCTTGCCGTGTGTGTGTGTGTGTGTGTGTGTGTGTGTGTGTGTGTGATGTCCCTTTCTCTTATAAGGACACCTGTCATTGGATTTAGGGCCCACCCTAAATCTGCGATGATCTTATGCCCAGAACCTTAATTATATCTACAAAGACTCTATTTACAAAAAAAAAAAAAAAATTAGCAATTCCCAGGGGTTAGGACTTAGACATATCCTTTTGGGGGTCACTATTCTGCCCATTCTGCCCATTACACTTTCCATCACTTCTTTGTCCCCTCATATTCCTCTTTCTCCTTTTCCTTCCCTGTTCCTCGCCTCTTTCTCCTCTCCTCCTCCCTCTCTTCTCCCTCTTTTCCCTAGCCCTCCTCCTCCCCTGAACTACCTGAAATCAAAGACAGCTGCTCTGCTATGGGAACTGGGAGAGGCAGCCCTGGTTTGAGGCTGTGACTAAGGCCTGTGTGTATCTCATCACCTAGTGATTAACAGCTCTGGCTCTTACCCAGGTAGATCCAAGAGCTCCCATCAGAGCAGACAAGAACAGGGCAAAAGGACGTGGAGTTAAAAATGGGCACTTCCCTGAGAGAAGTGTGCTTTGGTCTTGCTCCAGTGGACTCCATCTCTCAGTTCCTGACACCAGAGCTATGGGGGACCTTCCTACAGGGATACTGGGAGATTGGTTCTAGAATTCAGAACCTGGCTCAGTCTCAGGCCCTGAGGGGGCACAAGAAAGTGCAAGGCATGGCCTCTACCTGCAAAAAAAGAGCACTGTATTAGTGTGGGGTCTCCCAAAAAAGCAGACCCTAAGGAAAGGATCTGAGCACAAGTAGTTGATATTGGACACGCAAGGAAGTAGTGAAATAATACAAGGAAGGGAAAGCAATGAATAAAGGGTAGGTTATTAAGCCAGCGGCCCCTATGGGTAATTGAAGCTCAAATCCTTTGGGAAATGGAGCAAACGTACTCCCCAGAACTATCCAAGGATTTGATCCCTAAAGACAAACGCTGGCAGTAAGAAGCAGATACGGAGCACAGAAAGGCCTGGGTGATACAAGCCAGCCATTGACAACTTCAACTATAATCATAAGGCCCAGAATGTCAGAGCTAGGAGAAATCCAAATGGGCAGAGGAGGAGGCTTAAAACCTTGGCTATAATTTAAGTTTGATTTATCCATTGTATTATTTATCCAGACATGCAACAAATAGCCACTGAATATCTACTGAGTGCCAGACATACCTATTGCACAACAAATCATCCCAAAACTTAGTGGCTTAAAATAATAAATATTTATTATCTCAGTCAGTTTTGTGGATCAGGAATTTGGGAGTAACTTAACTGGGTGGTTCTGGCTCAGGGTCCCTCGTAAGATTGCAGTAAAGATGTTATTTGGGGCTGCAGTCATCTGGAGGCTGGACTGGAATAAAAGATTTATGTCCACAGTGGTTCACTCACATGGCTGATGAGTTGGTAACAGCCACTGGTGGGAGGACCCAGTTCTTCCCTATATAGGAACCTCCACATGCTGCTTGAGTGTCCTCACAAAATGGCAGATAGCCTTTCTCAAAGTAAACAAGCCTAGAAGGACAGCCAAGTGGAAGCAGCTTCCTTTTAGGACTTAGCCTGAGAAATCACATCGCATCACTTTCACTGCATTTCATTCATTAGACATGAGTCACCAAGTTGGGCCACGTAAGGAGAATTTGAAAGAAGGGTCCATGAAGTTGCAAACCCCTCTGACAGCCACTACGGTACTGAACTGGGCACTGGAGATGGTGCAGAGCATCACAAAACCTTTTTGGCCGGTTTTGTGGAAGATGATTTTTCCATGGACAGTGGCTGGGGGAATGGTTTCAGGATGATTCCAGCACATAACATTTATTGTGCACTTTATTTCTATTATTATTACATACTCACCATAATGTAGAATCAGTGGGAGCCCTGAGTTTATTTTTCCTATGAGAATCTAATGCTGCCACTGATCTGACAGCAGGTGAGACAAATAACCACCAAATAATCACAAATGAAAGTACAATTACAATTGTGACAAGTGCTGGGGAGATGGTGACATGGTACTCCAAGGGACGATTCCATGGGAGATTGGTCTGTCAGGGAGGTCAGAAAATGCTTCCCAGAGAAGTTATGGTTGGTCTGTAATCTGAAGACTGAGTAGAGTGGAAGGGAGGGCATTCCACATGGAGGGAGGCCCAAGGGCAAGAGCCTATTAATAGATGATGCCCAAGGATACAATTTGAGGTCTAGGAGCCAGAAAGGAGCCAACCCACGCGGCCTTGTAGGCTACAGTAGAGATTTTTATTTTTGCTTTGTATTCCTAGGGGAATGAAGAATCATTTTCAGATTTTAGGCAAAAAAGTGTACAATGATCAGTATTAATGAGAGCTTTTGGTTACAATTGACAAAAATCATCTTAGGTTAGCTAAAATGGAGAGGGACATGTATTGCCTTGGAGGAAATTAAGAAATCAGTTCCCAGACTAAGCCACGTGAAGGGCAGAATGCTAAGTAACCTTCAGCTGTGATGGGATCCAGACCCAATAATGTCATCAAGTCTCTGCAGCTGTTTCTCTCTGCATGTGAGCTCACCTCTTTCTTGCTGCTAATTGGTATTCTCCTAATAGCTTCCAATAGTTCCAAGAGTTAGATCAGTCTCCAGTGATGTCCTCAAGCCCTCTAAAATCCCATGTTCAAAAGCCCCAGGGGAGGGACACCCATTGGCCAAGCTTGAGTGAGATGTCCACCTCCAAACCAGTCAGCTGAGACCAGAGGGTGTGGCTGGAGGAGTCGTGTGTGCTTGGGCCTTGTCTGGAGTCTTCCTCTCGCTCTTCTCCTTCTTCTACTTCACTGTTCCATGCTGGGATGACGGTTCCTTATTTCAGGACCCTTAGAACCCTTTGTACACCATTTTAGATTCCATATATGGAACCCTAAGTTTCTTTATCAATGGTGTGTTGCTAAAGAGGTTTCCTCCCCACTCCTTGTAAGGAGGCAGTTGTTCATAATTTGTTGGCCAGAAATGTCTCTTCCTCCTGTTTGAAAGCCCTGTGGCTTTGTATATCTCTAATCTGGGCACTTGGCACATTTGCCACCTTGGTCAGCCTTCCATAGGTATTTAAGCAAAGAGAACAATTAAATTCCTCCTCAGTTCTTGGTAAGAAGGGTAACTAAATATGGATTTCCCCATTGAACAGGAACAAGTTCTAGGACACTTCCTGTGTCACACCTTGAAACATCCCCTGACTGCACAGCTTGTGTTGTCTGACTATTCCTCTGCATCAACATAGTATAGATTGGAGAGGAAGTGGAGAGGGTCTGAAACATAAACACACACTCATACACACACACATGCATACATGCAACACATGCACACATGTACACATGCACACAACTTCCCAGCAAGGAAGAGAGTTAGAACTGTTGAAATATTATAGCACATGAAATCAACCCATTGCTACACTGTCCCAATAATCTGTGCCCATGCTTCATGTTTTAGTCTCACCAGACCTAAGCGCATTGTCATTAGTCACATTGTCATAGCACAAATATGATATACGAACCTAACAAAGTGCTTTAGAACACAGAAGAGGAAATAATGAACCCTGCATAACACCATCAGAGACAGCCCTTCAGAGAAGAAGTGGCTTTTGAGATGGAGTCAGGCAGAGAAAGCGACAGGACATTCCAGGAAGAGGAAAGCCAGTGAAGCAGCATCCAAGAGGTATAAAAAGGAATAATCCTTGAGAAACAACAAAATCGGGTGGCTGGAGTCTAAAATTCATGGCGCACAGTCACAAGAGATGAAAGAAGTAAGGTAGATGGAAGGTCAAGTGTGTCAAGCCAAGAACTTTGGCCTTTATATATGTATATCAGCATTTTTTAAGCCTTAGATTTTAAAATGTTTTGGGAACTTCAGGCTTTCATTGAGATGCATGACCAGAGCTGCCTTGGATGAAGGGAAGATGGAGTAGGCTCCACACACACTACAATAAAGGAGCTCTACTGCTGTTTGTTTTGTAGGGTTTCCTTATAATTTCATTTAAACAAAGGGTACAGTTGCTTTAAAATAAAAAAGGAAGAAAGAAAAATTTTTTTAAATATACAAGTAAAAAGTATGGGTGAGTGTGGGTGTGTGGTGGGGGCAGTACATATGCTAAAATTCATACATACAAAATATTATGAAAGTGAGACCACAGGTGTGGAAGATGCAAGCCTCACACTGCCTAGACAGTGCTAAGCCAGTCACCCCTGGGAGTGGCACTCCCTTTCTGATGAGTTTCGCTAGGGTCTTCTCCTAATTGTTCCAGTGATTTCTTTCTTCTCATCTCTTTCCACCTTGCTGTTTTATTTCGTTATTTATTTACACAAGAAATTCCTGTGTATTACAGAAAAATAGAAAATACAGATTAAAAGGTAAAAGAAATGTAACTATAATTCTACCATCTCACCATCCAGTAATAATCACTACAGATATTTTGACTGATTGACTCACAGAGATTCATAGAAAAAAAAATGTTTACAAATATGGAAGCTAGTTTGTTGTAAGCTGAAATTTCACACTCTTAAATTTAAAAAAAAAAAAAAAAAACTATTTTGTTTCAACTAGGAGATTCACAACAGACCCTGGAAAGAAATATTTGATTTATTTGAGCTTTGACGGATGAGTAGGAGTTCGCTAGGCAAAGGAGGAGGACAAGGCATTCCAGAATCAGGGAGCACAGAACAAGGGCCTGGAAAATAAAAGTGCATAGCTGATTTGGGGAATGTGGAAATGGTCAGGTGGGACTAAAATTATGGAAATGACAACTGAGGGAAAGCAGATGATGCTAGAAAGATGGAATGGGAAAGACCTTGAATGCCATGCTAAGAAGCTTGCCTTGTTCCCTCTGGGCACAGGGAGCCAAAGAAAGTCTGTGGCCTGATTAGGGAAATGAGGCCAGCACAGGTCAGCCATGGGGAGACTCCTGCCCTGCACCCCACCTTCGTGTGTCAGGAGGTGTCCCCTAGAGGAGGGCTGCAAAGAGGGCCCTGGGTGTCCTCCATGGTGAACCCACTGTTTTCAGAAGACAAGGGTGAGCCCCGTTTCCAGAGACTGCCCAGCGGCAACGTCCCCGGGGCCTTTAGCTGCGCAACCAGGACCAATTAGCAGACCCCAGAGAAGAAGCAATCAGGGGAGGGTGCTGAGCGCGGAGAAACATCAGTTTATAATTAGGTGGCCTACTCACCTGTGTAAATTGTGTATTTCTTATGATCGATGTGCTAAACGGCTCAGGTTTAATTAAGTTCTGCTGACTCATTCTCTTCGAAGACCTATTAAAGTGTGAGTCACAGCTTGTACCGTTAACAATGGGGACAGGAGCAACTTGAAAAGGGTGGCACTTCCCTGCTGCCTCCACCCCCTCCACTGCTGTCCCCATGTGCCCACTCCCCAGGTAGGCTGGGCTGTGACCACCTGCTTCTTGGCTTCTCTGCCCAGAACCTGGTAGGGAGATGCTGAGCTGGATGGGAACTGAAGGGTTTTCTGACTCCTGATCCAGTGCTCCTTCCAGGATGATCCATGCTGCCTCAGAAGTGTCCCCTCTTATCAGGGACCCAGAACACCCTGGTTTCTCCTGGTGATTGAGAATCCTATCCTATGCATGGGCCAGGGCCATCAATGAGCTTGTATTTTCCAGCCTCTTGCCTAACGAGTTTCCAAAATTCTACACACTGAACGCATTCTACCTTCTCTGTTCCATATTATGCTGTTCTGCCTTCTCCCACCTTATTCCCTTATTCGTAACTCTCTGTGGTCTGTAACCCAAGCATCAGCCTTCCTGGTGCCCTCACAGTCTCCTCTTTTCCTGCAGGAAAGTTGAAGTGCTGACCTTCATCATTCCTGAGCTGCCCCCTCGGACACTGCCCTTTACACTCCCACACTGCTTTGTGGGCCATAATTAGGGGACTCTGCTCTGACTCATTGCCCAGAGCTCCTGGGCACCATCCCCTCCCCTGGTCATCCTCCTTCTCCCCAGGCACCAGCGGAGATGTGAGTGTGGGGCAGTCCTCTCTTCCTCTCGCCTTCCCTATACTTCCGGTTTCCCCAAAGCCATCAAAGCTGACACTGTACTTTCTTTCCTGGTATACCTGTCAGATACTTTCTTTCTTTCCTGCTGCCTCCATCCCCCTCCACTGTTGTCCCCACATGCCCACTCCCCAGGTAGGCTGGGCTGTGACCACCTGCTTCTTGGCTTCTCTGCCCAGAACCTGGTAGGGAGATGCTGGGCTGGATGGGAACTCAAGGGTTTTCTCACTCCTGATCCAGTTCTTCTTCCAGGTGGGAGATTTCAGTGATCTTTCCTAATTGTTTCAGTGATTTCTTTATTCTCATCTCTTTCCACCCTGCTGTTTTATTTGGTTGTTTATTTACACAAGAAATTCCTGTATGTTACAGAAAAATAGAAAATACAGATAAAAAGGTAAAAGAAATGTAACTAGAATTCTACTATGTGGCAATTAGAGGAACTTGCAATGCAGGGAGAAACTTAAAATTAGACCCAGAATATGACTTTTCCAAAAATCCAGTGGGAGACCCTCTAAGGCAGCACTGTCCAGCAGAACTTTCTGTGATGATAACAATGTCCTATATCTGCACTATCCAATATCGTAGCCACTAGCCACATGTGGCTATCGAGCGATGGAGGGTATGACTAAGAAACTGAATTTTTGTACTCTATTTAAGTTAAATAGTCACATATAGCTAGGGGCTATCATATTGGACAGTGCAGTTTGAAGGAGTTAAACCCTTCACAAGGTACAACCTCAGATCCTAATCTCATTTCCGTGACTCCAGGTTGAAGTCTGCCTCAGATTCTAACCTCATTTCCCTGGCTCCAGGTTGAAGTTTATTTGTCTCTCCCAAAACTGCTCTTGGCCTTCTGGTTGGGTCTTCCCAGTCATACTTCCTCACCAGTATGAATTTTAGGCACCCCTCCTTACTCCGAGAGACGCCACTAAAACTGTGAGACACAGGGACAACAACATCATCACCATCATCATCACCTCTCAAAGACAAACATTTATCCTGAGAATGTGTAGTTCAAAGCTAATGAGAAAACATATTTTTCTCACCAGCCTATCACTTGGCAGGCAGCCCCTCCTCCATGAAGTCAGCAGTCAGGTTGTTTTGCAGAGCAGAGTTTAGATCCTTTCCTTCTTCACCCCACCTCTAAATTACCTTCTTCCAGTATTCTTGGGAACAGGAAAAAGCCATCATGTCTTAAAAGATGCTCCTTTAGTTACACAAATGGAAGCTTTGAAATATTTATTTTATTATGGATTCTATTCTTAGTCATAAATCCTTGTTCACCTGCGTTTCCTTCTGGGGTAAATGGAGGAGATGGCTTATTTTCATTACGACCCATCTTCTGTTTCTAATCCTGTGTTCTCCACATTGTTTCATTTCCTGTATTCTGGTTCCACATCCCACATTCTCTCCCACATTTCTATAGTCCCAGGAAAACCTCAACTCCCTGCTGTCCTTGACACCTCAGTTTTCCAGGTCAACCTGGAATCTTCCCTTTTGTAATTTTTTTTTTTTTTTTTTTTTTTGCAGCTTCCTGCAGAACTGCACCATATCATTTACTATCATCTAATATGCTGACTGACTGAATGAATGAAGGAGTAAATCCAATACTGTCAGGCATGGCTTGTTCATTTTGTACTCCTGCAGACAGGCCCTCAGTGCCTATTAGCTGCTGGTTACAGAGACAACATTCACTGAGCTCTTGGAATGAATTAACACCTGCCATTTCTCTCTACATCAATTCTGACTGATTTCAGCTGTATCCCTTAAACACAACACCAGCTCTAAACATAGAATAAATACCTTTTTTAAAAACCATGGAGTTAAAAAGGCAGTGTGGACTTGGGGAGGGAAAGAGGTCAAGAGGGAGAGGCAGAGATGAGGCTCTCCTACAGAGCTGGGACACAGGCCAATAGCTTACTCTAGTGGGGAGTAATGTTCAAAGCCTCACTGCCTGCGACTCCCAAGAAGCTTCCAAGAATCCACAAAAGTGAGCAAAAGTACTTTGAAAGGATAAAAATGGATTAACAACAAAAGTGAGGGGTGGTAGAAAGGATTGAGAACAAAAGCAAACCTGAAATCCCATTTCTACAACTGAGGCAACCGGGCCTGGTGGCTTCCCGGAGAGAAATCTCACTGGCCCTGTCCCTTTCACCAAGTAAACGCATCCTGCAGGCAAGCCTGAGGCAAGGACTTTTGAGCCATTCATCCTCCATCCCAGAGACGGAGGATTATAAATATCAGGGTGGATTTTGCCTTAGTGACCTGATCATTCAACGTCTCTCTCCCCCTCCATTCTACTGATGGGGAGACTGAGGCCCAGAGAATGAATCTAGAATGTGGCACAAGTTGCATAGTGGAACCAGGAACAGAGCTCGGATTTTCTGATGTCCAGCTCACTGGGTTTTCTACTATCCAATGACAGCGGGATCAATCATAAGCACCAAGAAAGAAAGCAAGTTAGTTGATTTTTTCAGGTGTTAAACCCTCAGAAGTGAAATCTATTTTTCACTGAGTGTCTACTCCAATTCTTAACGTCTGATGACTTTACCTCTTTTATTTGGGGTAAAAAGCAAGTGGGCTGGGTGGGAGTCAGGGGACCTCAGCTGGAGCTCAGACTCCCACCCCTCCTTTGTAGCAGCTTCAGCTCACGTCAGTCATCCTTTCTGATGTGTGACATCTGACATAGTACAGAGTTTCAGACAAATACTGTGGAAGTCTTTTCTGTCCAACAGGACTGAGAGCAGAGCCTGAATTCTACTTTTATCCATTGAAGGCACATATTTGTTGAGCTCTCATGGGGAGCCAGTTTCTCAGCTGGTCTCAGATACAGTCAGATACAGTCCCTACTCAGATACAGTCCCTGCCCTCCAGGGGCTCACAGCCTAGAGATGGATGACAGAAGACACATGAGGCTTCCTTCCCTGGGAGGCTTAGCGTTCTCTGAGCATGAGTATGAGTGACCCTGGGATAGGAACTACCTAGGTTCTCAATTAATTCCTGAGAGTGACTTTTCTTTTAAGGAATGAGGAAAAAATCAGGAGAGGCGAGGTGTCAGCTAGAATGGTACGAATTCCCCTGGGCCCCAAAAATGAAGGTGATCTGGGGAGATGGTTTGTGCCTTTTCTACAATCCCTAAAATCACATCACAGGGACAATCTGTGGTCCAATTAAGACAAGGATTTTAATTCTGTCCTCGGAAGTCCATGGTCAGGTAAACAAACCCACTGCCACCTGGTATGGTCCTTCCTCCAACGTCCTCTGTCACCTGACTCCAACCAGGAGCTACAGGCAATGCTGGCTGAGTCTCCCATTCTGCCGATGGGGCAATCTTCCTTACTCTCCATTGTGTGGCCAGGTCCAAGGACCACTTTTCTGTCCTCATCGTAATTGGTCTGTCTGCAGCATGGACCCAGCTAACTGTGCCTTCTTTCTTGAAACAGTCCTTACTTGCCTCCTCCTTCAGAGGCCTCCCTTCTTGGTCTCTTTGTTGCCTTCCCCATTGCTGAACCTCTACATGGTGGAGGCACCACAGACTTGCTCCCAGGCCCTCTCCTTTTCCTCACCTACACTTTCTGCCTGTGTGATACCCATTCCCATGACCACAAAGGCCAAATAGATGCTGACGATTCCCTAATTCGAACCTCCGTCCTCAGTTCCACTTTGAGCTCCAAACTTATCAATGCATCTTCCTATTCCATAGCTTCCTTTGGCTAGCCAATAGACATCACACACTTAACATGTCCAAAATGAACACCCAATTTCCCCATAATACAAACACATGAACACACACACACAAACACACACATGCACACACACGAACACACACACACACACATCTTTTGCTCAAGCCAACACCAAACTGTTGTCCCTGATTTATCTCAGCCAAAAGATATCCACCAACCTCACCTGACAGCCTCTCTCCAAAATATACCCCATAATTAGCTCTATACCTCCCTGCAAACAACTTCAGCAGCATGACAAGAGAGATGGTAGTTGATGGATCTCATCCTACTTCTCACATCCACCACCGCTGCACCACTAGAGGGGTTTGATTCTCTTTCCTAGTTGTGTAACAAAAAATTTCCAGGGATTGATTCCAAAAGGTCCAGTTCAGCTTCCCACACCTGAACCAATCCAGTTCCCACTACAACTACTTGGTTGGCATATGCGAAGAATAGTTTCCAAAAGGAGGGCAGGGCAGGTCCCAGAAAAGAGGCACTTCTGGGCAGATAAATCCCAACAGGTGTCCACTTTCCTCTGTTAGCTCAGTGACCACCATGCATTCTAGGTCATGAGCAAGCCTATCTGTACCCCCTATCTCACCATATGATGAGTGCTTCCAATCAAGGACCAAGCCTTCAGCTTTTCTACACCTCACTGCCTAGTGTTGTGCCTGGCACAAAGAAGTATGTGCTTAACAAAAAAGGTGGATGAATGAATGACAAAGCTAGCAAGTAGAATGAAGAT
>NC_045452.1:860523-913505 GCF_002776525.5 Piliocolobus tephrosceles | reverse complement strand
CTCTGCCAGGCTTTGGTATCAGGATGATGTTGGCCTCATAAAATGAATTAGGGAGGATTCCCTCTTTTTCAATTGATTGGAATAGTTTCAGAAGGAATGGTACCAGCTCCTCTTTGTACCTCTGGTAGAATTCAGCTGTGAATCCATCTGGTCCTGGACTTTTTTTGGTTGGTAGGCTATTAATTGTTGCCTCAATTTCAGAGCCTGCTATTGGTCTATTCAGGGATTCAACTTCTTCCTGGTTTAGTCTTGGAAGAGTGTAAGTGTCCAGGAAATTATTCATTTCTTCTAGATTTTCTAGTTTATTTGCGTAGAGGTGTTTATGGTATTCTCTGATGGTAGTTTGTATTTCTGTGGGGTTGGTGGTGATATCCCCTTTATCATTTTTAATTGCGTCTATTTGATTTTTCTCTCTTTTCTTCTTTTTTTTTTTTTTTTTTTTTTTTTTTGAGACAGAGTCTTGCTCTGTCGCCCGGGCTGGAGTGCAGTGGCCGGATCTCAGCTCACTGCAAGCTCCGCCTCCCGGGTTCACGCCATTCTCCTGCCTCAGCCTCCCAAGTAGCTGGGACTACAGGCACCCGCCTCGTCGCCCGGCTAGTTTTTTGTATTTTTTAGTAGAGACGGGGTTTCACCGTATTAGCCAGGATGGTCTCGAACTCCTGACCTCATGATCCGCCCATCTCGGCCTCCCAAAGTGCTAGGATTACAGGCTTGAGCCACCGCGCCCGGCCTCTTTTCTTCTTTATTTGTCTTGCTAGCGGTCTGTCAATTTTGTTGATTTTTTCAAAAAACCAACTCCTGGATTCATTGATTTTTTGGAGGGTTTTTTGTGTCTCTATCTCCTTCAGTTCTGCTCTGATCTTAGTTATTTCTTGCCTTCTGCTAGCTTTTGAATGTGTTTGCTCTTGCTTCTCCAGTTCTTTTAATTGTGATGTTAGAGTGTCAATTTTAGATCTTTCCAGCTTTCTCTTGTGGGCATTTAGTGCTATAAATTTCCCTGTACACACTGCTTTAAATGTGTCCCAGAGATTCTGGTATGTTGTGTCTTTGTTCTCATTGGTTTCAAAGAACATCTTTATTTCTACCTTCATTTCTTTATGTACCCAGTAGTCATTCAGGAGCAGGTTGTTCAGTTTCCATGTAGTTGAGCAGTTTTGATTGAGTTTCTTAGTCCTGAGTTCTAGTTTGATTGCACTGTGGTCTGAGAGACAGTTTGTTATAATTTCTGTTCTTTTACATTTGCTAAGGAGTGCTTTACTTCCAATTATGTGGTCAATTTTGGAATAAGTGCAATGTGGTGCTGAGAAGAATGTATATTCTGTTGATTTGGGGTGGAGAGTTCTATAGATGTCTATTAGGTCTGCTTGGTGCAGAGATGAGTTCAATTCCTGGATATCCTTGTTAACTTTCTGTCTCGTTGATCTGTCTAATGTTGACAGTGGAGTGTTGAAGTCTCCCATTATTATTGTATGGGAGTCTAAGTCTCTTTGTAAGTCTCTAAGGACTTGCTTTATGAATTTGGGTGCTTCTGTATTGGGTGCATATATATTTAGGATAGTTAGCTCTTCCTGTTGAATTGATCCCTTTACCATTATGTAATGGCCTTCTTTGTCTCTTTTGATCTTTGATGGTTTAAAGTCTATTTTATCAGAGACTAGGATTGCAACCCCTGCTTTTTTTTGTTCTCCATTTGCTTGGTAGATCTTCCTCCATCCCTTTATTTTGAGCCTATGTATGTCTCTGCATGTGAGATGGGTCTCCAGAATACAGCAGACTGATAGGTCTTGACTCTTTATCCAGTTTGCCAGTCTGTGTCTTTTAATTGGAGCATTTAGTCCATTAACATTTAAGGTTAATATTGTTATGTGTGAACTTGATCCTGCCATTATGGTATTAACTGGTTATTTTGCTCGTTAGTTGATGCAGTTTCTTCCTAGCCTCGATGGTCTTTACATTTTGGCATGTTTTTGCAATGGCTGGTACTGGTTGTTCCTTTCCATGTTTAGGGCTTCCTTCAGGGTCTCTTGTAAGGCAGGCCTGGTGGTGACAAAATCTCTAAGCATTTGCTTATCTGTAAAGGATTTTATTTCTCCTTCACTGATGAAACTCAGTTTGGCTGGATATGAAATTCTGGGTTGAAAATTCTTTTCTTTAAGAATGTTGAATATTTGCCCCCACTCTCTTCTGGCTTGTAGAGTTTCTGCCGAGAGGTCTGCTGTTAGTCTAATGGGCTTCCCTTTGTGGGTAACCCGACCTTTCTCTCTGGCTGCCCTTAAGATTTTTTCCTTCATTTCAACTTTGGTGAATCTGGCAATTATGTGTCTTGGAGTTGCTCTTCTCGAGGAGTATCTTTGTGGTGTTCTCTGTATTTCCTGAATTTGAATGTTGGCCTGCCCTACTAGGTTGGGGAAGTTCTCCTGGATGATATCCTGAAGAGTGTTTTCCATTTTCCCCCTCACTTTCAGGCACCCCAATCAGACGTAGATTTGGTCTTTTTACCTAATCCCATACTTCTTGCAGGCTTTGTTCATTTCTTTTTCTTCTTTTTTCTTTTGGTTTCTCTTCTCACTTCATTTCATTCATTTGATCCTCAATTGCTGATACTCTTTCTTCCAGGTGATCAAGTTGGTTACTGAAGCTTGTGGATTTGTCACGTATTTCTCATGTCATGGTTTTCATCTCTGTCATTTCATTTATGACCTTCTCTGCATTAATTATTCTAGCTATCAATTCTTCCACTCTTTTTTCAAGATTTTTAGTTTCTTTGCGCTGGGTACGTAATTCCTCCTTTAGCTCTGAGAAGTTTGATGGACTGAAGCCTTCTTCTCTCATCTCAACAAAGTCATTCTCTGACCAGCTTTGATCCGTTGCTGGCGATGAGCTGTGCTCCTTTGCAGGGGGAGATGCGCTCTTATTTTTTGAATTTCCAGCTTTTCTGCCCTGCTTCTTCCCCATCATTGTGGTTTTATCTGCTTCTGGTCTTTGATGATGGTGACGTACTGATGGGGTTTTGGTATAGGTGTTCTTCCTGTTTGATAGTTTTCCTTCTAATAGTCAGGACCCTCAGCTGTAGGTCTGTTGGAGATTGCTTGAGGTCCACTCCAGACCCTGTTTGCCTGGGTATCAGCAGCAGAGGTTGCAGAAGATAGAATATTGCTGAACAGTGAGTGTACCTGTCTGATTCTTGCTTTGGAAGCTTCCTCTCAGGGGTGTACTCCACCCTGTGAGGTGTGAGGTGTCAGACTGCCCCTAGTGGTGGATGTCTCCCAGTTAGGCTACTCAGGGGTCAGGGACCCACTTGAGCAGGCAGTCTGTCCCTTCTCAGATCTCAACCTCCGTGTTGGGAGATCCACTGCTCTCTTCAAAGCTGTCAGACAGAGTCGTTTGGGTCTGCACAGGCCTCTGCTGCTTCCCCTGTTGTTTTTTAGCTGCGCCCTGTCCCCAGAGGTGGAGTCTACAAAGACAGGCAGGTTTCCTTGAGCTGCTGTGAGCTCCACCCAGTTCAAGCTTCCCAGCAGCTTTGTTTACCTACTTAAGCCTCAGCAATGGCAGGCGCCCCTCCCCCAGCGTCGCTGCTGCCTTGTGGTTAGATCGCAGACTGCTGTGCTAGCAATGAGGGAGGCTCCATGGGTGTGGGACCCTCCCGGCCAGGTGTGGGTATAGTCTCCTGGTGTGCCCGTTTGCTTAAAGCGCGGTATTGGGGTGGGAATTACCAGATTTTCCAGGTGTTGTGTGTCTCAGTTCGCCTGGCTAGGAAAAGGGATTCCCTTCCCCCTTGCGCTTCCCAGGTGAGGCAATGCCTCGCCCTGCTTCAGCTCTCACTGGTCGGGCTGCAGCAGCTGACCAGCACCGATTGTCCGGCACTCCCCAGTGAGATGACCCCAGTACCTCAGTTGAAAGTGCAGAAATCACCGGTCTTCTGTGTCGCTCGCGCCGGGAGTTGGAGACTGGAGCTGTTCCTATTTGGCCATCTTGCTCTGCCCTCCCTGTGAAAGCTCTTAAGAGGGGTCTGACTCAGCTTCTTTCCTGAGACAGGGCCTGGATCTGTCACTCAGGCTGGAGTACAGTGGTACGATCTCAGCTTATTGCAACCTCTGCCTCCTGGGCTCAAGTGATCCTGCCACCTCAGCCTCCTGTGTAGCTGGGAGTACAAGCAGCACCACCATGCCCAGCTATTTTTTTTTTTTTTTTTTTTTTTGACGGAGTCTCACTCTGTCGCCCAGGCTAGAGTACAGTGGCACAATCTTGGCTCACTGCAACCTCCACCTCCCAGGTTCAAGTGATTCTCCTGCCTCAGCCTCCCGAGTAACTGGGATTACAGGCGCGTGTCACCATGCCCGGCTAATTTTGTATTTTTAGTAGAAACGGGGTTTCACCATGTTGGCCAGGCTGGTCTCAAACTTCTGACCTCAAATGATCCACCTGCCTCGGCCTCCCAAAGTGCTGGGATTACAGGTGTGAGCCACTGTGCCCAGCCTAATTTTTGTATTTTTAGTAGAGATGGGGTTTTGCCATGTTGCCCAAGCTCATCTCGAACTCCTGGGCTCAAGCGATCCACCTGCCTTGGGCCTCCTAAAGTCCTGGGACTACAGACGTGAGCCATTGCACCCAGCCCTGACTCAGCTTTGACCTTGGCTTTTCTCCTGCTAAGAGATGTGACCATAAATGCTCCAGCAGTCATCTCACAGCCATGGGGGACTTAGTTCTTCACTGAGATACTGTGAATCCTTTTTTAAAAAACTGAATAATAAAACCATGGCTGTCATTTAAATGGGGCTGTTCTAGAGAAATGCCACCAAGAGGCCACTCTTCCATCTTATTAACCAAAACACCAACCTTTTCACCCTGACAATTCTAGGGTCAGTTCACTATTACGATGTTCGTTTCACTGGCCTTTCAAGTAATGTCAGAGGCAAAAATCAGGGAGGGGCAGGGATTAGAAACGTTTCCCCCGATGGTGAGCCAGGCTGACAGCACGTGGGCCTGCTGCACGTGGACGCACCGAGTGAGGCCCGTGGTGCCAACCACCCTGTCCTGCTGCAGACTGGGCGGTGGCCACTGACTTCAGGGACCATCTCTTGTCCTCTCTCCTCTCCCTCTCTGGTGTGGTCGAGTAGACCAAACCCTCCGCCTCCTCAGGATGCTAGGGATTTACTGCTCTGCTGGGGTGAAAACTAACTCCTTAGGTCCAGGTCAGTGCCGTCAGCGTTTCACAAGCCAAGAATCCAGAAGATGTCTCCCCCATTCTTGATACTGCTCCCAACAAAAGAGGAACACTACTATATGAAGATAGAGGCTGAGAAGCACTGAACATTGAGCCTTCACTGTACGATGTTTTTAAACAAATGAAGCTTTGTTCTATCTATTAGGGATGAGAGTAATGCCAACCATATGAACAAAGTGCTGCCTAGTGAAATTCCTTAGAAGATTTATGACAAATGCATATGAGAAGAAATGGTAATGAACAAGTATTAGTTTGTAAAATGTCCTGTTCATGCTGTGAGAGTAGGGGATGGGCGGTGTAGGACACTATGGGAAAGGTAAGCACAAGCACAGCTCTTCTACCTCCTGGAACAAAAGACAGAGGGAAAAACGCCCCCTATGGCTAGAACGATGTCAGTGCTTGAACTAAAGGTTTATAATCGAAGGTCAGAGCCCCCTTTTCAGCAGAAGAAAAGCAAGCATCATTTACATTTCTCCCTGCTTGTATGGGCTAAGTCATAAGCCATGTGCCAAAACCCTCATCTGCAGGATCAGCTCTGAAAAGAAAAAAAGAACTCTGCCAAGCATTTATCATCACCTAAAATTGTTGCTTTTCATTCCCAGAACTGAAGCTGTTTTATTGCATTTTTTAAACCTGAGGTCCACCGCTCCCCTCCAAATCTACAGGCCCTGCCTCGGGTTTTAAACCATTGCCCTAAGAAAGAAAAAAGATGCCAGAGAGGCTATTAGTACAACAGACGGGTGGAGGCCTCAGCCCTCCCGCGGCCCAGCAGAGATGCCAAATGCTCCAGCAAGGAGCTTTGTGTGACCTTCCCGGACCACTCAGGAGAGCAGGGCTCCACAGGAAGGCCCAGCAAGGAGACACATCCAATCACCGATGCTGGGGCAGGGAGAGAAGGGATGTGAGGACAATGACGGGAGGGTACACGTCGGGGACTCTCAGGGGTCCAGAGACCTGGCTGTACAGTCCCCTGGAGTCCCTCCTGGAGGGACAGCAGAGGGGGTTCTCAGGTGCCATAGGTCAAGAGAACAGGAGAGGGGGTCCCCAGGCCTGGGCCCTGCAGTGTGCTCCACAGAGAGGACAAGAAGCACAGGCCTCCTGGGAATCACCATGACGCCGAGAGGGAGGAATGGCCTGGGAGTTCAGGGAGCTGCTCCATCTCCAGCCGCGTGTCCTTGGGCAGGCTGCACTGCTCTTCCAGGGCCTCAGCAGGCTCCCCCACAAAGGACAGGGCTGTGAGCAAGCGAGCGGCTGCAGGACCCTCACAGCTCCAGTGTCTGACTTCCCAATTCCATGGCTTCCACCGCCCTCCCCGGCGCTGACTCACTCTGGTGCCTTATGACTGCTGGGTTTTCTTTTCCTGACTCAATGCAAAATAGGAACAGAAAGGTGGAACTCCAGATGTGGGGCCCATCTTCCCTCCTTTCCATGACACTGAAGCAGCTCCAGGTCCTCGAGGGAAGCAATGGCCTCAGCTTTGGCTTCCAGGCCGTCACCGAAGGTCCAGGACTTCCTCAGCTCAAACAGGCAGTGTTTTGTCAGGAGGCCCCACCAACAGCAAATGGTGCCGTGAAATCACAGCAAGTGCCTCCACTCCCAGCCACCACTGCCGTCCTGGCAAAACTCCCTGGTCCTGTGTGGGAGTGGGTAGAGGCAGGGGCAAGGCCTGGGGAGAAATACTGCCAAAGTCACACGGCCGCCTCAACTTCAGCTTTGCAGATCTTAGAATATTATTCTTTGCCCTCTACTGTAAGTCCATGGCAAAAACTTAAAAGCTTTAATGGCGTTTTGTCATAAGCTGAACAAGTTTGTTGGAATGTAGGGAAAAAACCCAATGACTTCTTAGGAGGAAAGAGAAAGCCCATTTTCTAGTGTCCCAGAACTGCTCCCACTACATTTTCGTTCTCTGAATCCCACAAGAGGAAATGAGGCTTCATCTGAACCCCAAGCCACACCACAGGGTCAGACATGAAGGAGTGGTGTCACCAGAGCAGGCCATTTGCTGAGGGTCTGCACGGACAGTCCTGAACTGGCACTACAGCAGGCACCCAAGCAAGTGGACGCTTGGCCTTCCACCTACCTCCTCCCTGAGCAAATCAGGGAGGGCAGACACAGACACAGACAGATCCCCCTCTCATTCCCCAGATCTGGAGCTGCCTCCCTTCCCAGCTCACCCCCTGCTGCCTGCCTCATCTCTCAGCGCTTCCCAAAGGGAAGAGGGGACTGTCCACGGTAGCCAGCGTGAGGGGAGGAATAAAGGAGAGCAAAGACGACCTAGGACCCCCTCTCCCACCAGAGCCACACAAAGCCAGAGTAGCCAGGGGACAGTAAAGAGGCCAGGAGAGAGAAGACCCCTCCCTCACCATCAGCCCCCAGCGCTGTCTCCTCCCAGGCCTGCTCTACCTGCTAGCTCAGCTCCCAGCCCGCTGCAGATGCCTCAGTAGGTGGGTGAGGCTGAGTCCCGCTCCCCACCAAGCCTGTGGCTGGGGGCGCCTCTGGAGCTCCTATCTAGCCCCGACACTGTCACATGGCCGCAGCTCCCTTACGGCAGGGGGAACACCTTGGGGGCAGGCAGGCTGTGGCTCCTCCCGGACCTGACCTCAACATTTTCATATGACAACAGGTGCCGGACTCTGACACGAACTCATGACAATCTGTAGATTAGAATCAAAATCACAAGTAGGAACCCCCCAGTCTCACAGTTCTGAACATCAGAATAACTGTTCACAGTTCACAGGGACCTAGGCATTCTCCACGGGGACGTGGGAGTCACACGGCATGTGGGACACCCGTGCAGGGGTATTCCTGGCCTGCCTTCTATGAAGACCGCCAGTCACAGCTTCTACACCAAACCTAACTAATGCTTACCAGGAGCCCATACCAAGAACAGACCAATGCAATAAAGTCTGAAAAAGGCCCCAGCGGTCGAACGTGATCCCATGGAGAGTGGCGGGATCAGAAATAGCTCACGGGATGCAGAACTCATTTCTGGGCTGGGGAGGGGAGGATGCCATATCCAAGTGGGGCTTGGCCACGGCACTGTAAATGGCTGTTGCCTCTACTGTCCAGATGCAAGCAGTCGGCTGGGTGCCCAGCAAAAACACCCATCCAGAGGAAAGCCCTCCAGGAAAAGAGATGAATGTCACTTACTCTTTGCCTCTGGGTTTAAAATAAATCTCAGCAGCTCACAGAACTAACACAAGTTCTGACCTTTTTCTCTCCCAAACGTGGCCTTGTCTAATTTGTTCTCCAAGAGACCACAGAGCCCAGTAAGAACTCTGGCCTCTCACAGAATGGTTTTACTCTTCCCCAAAGGGAAAACCTACCTGCATCCTCATGAAAATTTTAAATGACTAAAATGATTTTCACCTCACAGCTTCCATATCTGGGCCATTCTTCTGCCCTTACAATTCTAGTAAAGTCTGTTCCATTATTTTAGGAGAGTCTCAATTATTCATCACCTAGCTCAGGGCTGTGTTTTTCTGAGTTAAGTCATTATATCTATTATACAACATTCAGATTCTACCCAGCCATATGCGTTTTTACCAGTAAAATCATAAAAGACAACATTTGTAATCTTGTCCTTATATAAGTGCCACCATCACCATGCAGCAAAAAGTCATAGTACGACAATATGACAAGAAACAGCTGTCAAACACTGGCTTTTTTCCAGCTCAGTCAAATTCAATAAAAATTGAGCAGGGTCACTCCCTTATGTGTTCGCCTTCATTCTTCCTCAAAGCCCTGAAGATCACAGAAGCACTCCAGCCCCCTGCTCCTCTAAGTGTGTGCTCCCTGGACCCAGTGAATTGGAATCTGCACTTCACATTCATAGGCATGTTAAAGTTTAAGAAGCGCTGCTCTACGACTGTCCTCTTCCCACTCATTCCCTACACATATGCTCTGGCCCCAGATCTGAGATCCGCCTCTGCTCCCTGGAGGCCACTGAAGCTTTCTCCGAGGGGCCCAGCTGTCATGGCAACATCACTCTGGCTGGCATTCCACCCACCTGGCTGTACCCTGGCCCCATCAGCTGCCTCCCTTGACCTGCCAAGGCAATGTTTGTCCCAGATGGTTAGAAATGTGCAAGGCTTCTTGCCCCCCGAAAAGGTTATTCATGGAAAAAAAAAAAGACCTATTTTTAGGTGTCAATTGCCAGCCCATCCTGGCTCACCCAGTTCCTCTCCTCCCATTTGCCCAGTTAGAAAGATTATATTGTTTCCTGGCACACAATTCCAAGGGCATTGGACACAGGCAGGGGACCCAGAGAAGAGATCCAAGAACAGCTCTTAGTGAATGGAAACAAGATGATTTCTGCTCAAAGCAATTTCCTCAGCACCCACTGGTGAGCTGAGATCAAGCCATTGCACTCCAACCTGGACGACAAGAGCGAAACTCCATCTCAAAAAAAGAAAAAAAGATTAGCATGTTGGCGAGGGGTGGTGACTCACACCTATAATCCTAGCACTTGGGGAGGCCAAGACGGAAGGATTGCTTTAGCTCAGGAGTTCGAAACCAGCCTGGGCAACATAGTGAGACCCCATCTCTAAAAAAAAAAAATTGCTTGTATTTGCTAATCCTCTCTGTATCATTCCAAGCAAGCACTTTGAAGAATTTTGATCCTGTTCATCATTCTTGTGTTTTAACCCAAATAAAGCCCCATTTTTTAAACAATAGTTACTTTGATATTCTTCATTCACTATGGGTATTTTAAAGAAAATCTTAAAGTTAAAATTTCAAATACATTTCACAATTCTCTTTCATTTACAAATATATTGTTGTAACTTTTGCCACTTAAAAATTCCAAATAATCACTCAAACTGTGGTGAACTCTAAAAAGAAAGCTGTGACTGGGTGTGGTGGCTGTAATCCCAACACTTTGGGAGGCCAAGGTGGGAGGATCACTGGAGCCCGGGAGTCCGAGACCAGCCTGGGAAACACAGTGAAACCCTGTATCTACAAAAAAAATACACAAATTAGCTGGGCATGGTGGAGCATGCCTGTGGTCCCAGCTAGTCAGGAGGCTGAGGTGGGATGGCCTGAGCCTGGGAGATCAAGGCTACAGTAAGCCAAGACCACACCACTGCACTGTAGCCTGGGCGACAGAGTAAGACATTGTCTCAAAAAAAAAAAAGAGAGAGAGAGGCTGGGGACAGTGGCTCACACCTGTAATCCCAACACCTTGGAGGCCAAGGCGAGCAGATTATTTGAGGTCAGGAGTTCGAGACCAGCTGAGCCAACATAGTGAAACCCTGTCTCTACTAAAAACACAAAAAAATTAGCTAGGCGTGGTGGTGCATGCCTGTAGTCCCAGCTCCTCAGGAAGCTGAGGCATGAGAATCACTTGAAACCAGGAGGCAGAGATTGCAATGAGCTGAGATTGTGCTACTGCATTCCAGCCTGGGTGACAAAGCGAGACTAGTTCTCAAAAGAAGAAGAAGGAGAAGAAGAAGAGCTGGAACCTCAGAAGAGAGATTTTTAAAAATAATTGTTCATAAATAACTTTGTATACGTGTGTGTGTGGAGAGGGAGAGACAGAAGAATTGGTGAGACTTGGCATAGGATGGGCTGTTGAGTAAGAGAGAGGACCCAAGTGTAATCCAAGGTCTTTGAATGGGAGCTGAAGTACTTGTGGGGTCATTTACTAAGATGGAAATGCCGGGATGAGGATAGAAGTAGAAAGGACAATAGCCTGGCAGTAGGAATTATAAAAGGAGAGTAAAAAACATAGAGCAATGAATATTTGAGGAATTAATAGAGCTCTTCACAGCCATTTTAAGTCTTTTGTCATCAGAGATGGTTATTTTACTCTGATACTTTCCTGAAAACTCTGGCAACCAGCTGCAGGCCAAAGAGCTTCATCTTCAACAAGAAGGGACTGTCTCAGGGATCGACAGGACGGCCTATGGCAGGTATTCTGGGCTACAGGCTTTTGGTGGCTTTGCTTGAGTAACTTTGAAACCACAGCCCTGCACTGAGCCACATCTCCAGAACACTGGAGTTCATGTAACTGCGGACCCAAAATCGAGCAGAACAATAGTTAAGTGCATGGAACATAATAAACTGGAAGCTGAGTCTGACTCTAGAAATTTGGGGTTCTAATGCTGCTCAACCATCAGGGGTCACTGGAACGGTTGGGGTGATTGATCCAGACTGCTGGAGAAAAGTCAGGGTTTTTTTGGGGGGGGGGGCTGGGTTTTGAGACAGAGTCTTGCTCTGTTGCCCGGGCTGGAGCGCAGTAGCATGATCTCAGCTCACTGCAATCTCCGCCTCCCAGGTTCAAGAGATTCTTGTGTCTCAATCTCCCAAGTAGCTGGGACTACAGGCATGTGCCACCATGCCTAGGGTTTTTTTTTTTTTTTTTTTTTTTTTGAAGCGGAGTTTCACTCTTGTTGCCCAGGCTGGAGTGCAATGGCACAATCTCGGCTCACCGCAACCTCCGCCTCCCAGATTCAAGTAATTCTCCTGCCTCAGCCTCCCTAGTAGCTGGGATTATAGGCATGTGCCACCAGGCCCAGCTAATTTTGTATTTTCAGTAGAGACGGGGTTTCTCCATGTTGGTCAGGCTGGTCTCGAACTCCCGACCTCAGGTGATCCACCCGCCTCGGCCTCCCAAAGTGCTGGGATTACAGGCATGAGCCACTGCGCCCGGCCTTTTTTTTGTATTTTTAGTGAAGACGAGGTTTCTCTATGCTGACCAGGCTGGTCTCAAATTCCTGATCTCAAGTGATTCGCCCGCCTCGGCCTCCCAGAGTGCTGAGATTACAGGCATGAACTATCTTGCCTGGTCAGCACCCCCATATATATTGATAGAGTTATCTGGATTGAGGCCTCTAAAATCTTAAGTCACTGATTTTCCTCCATCTTCTAAGCCTACAGAAGTGGACTAACTCAGCCTATTAAGAGCTAAACTCCTTTGTTTACAGAGGCTTCTCTCACTAAGACAAAATATGCCTTCACCATCTTGCCCAATTTCCCTCTTGGCCTAGAACTAGGGTCAAGTCCCAGCACAACACAGCAGGAGATGTGCTCATTGTGAGAAGGGGGAAAAGGCTGGGTGAGGTGCCTCACATCTGTAACCCCAACACTTCAGGAGGCTGGGGCAGGAGGATCACTTGTGCCTAGGAGTTTGGGGTAGGAGGATCACTTGAGCCTAGGAGTTTGAGACCAACCTGGGCAATATAGTGGAACGTTCACTTCTACAAAAAAAAAAAAATTTTAATTAGCTGAGCTTGTTGGCTCACACATGTAGTCCCAGCTACCCAGGAGACTAAGACATGAGGATCACTTGACCCCAGGAGGTCAAGGCTGCAGTGAGCCATGATCATGACACTGCACTCCAGTCTGGGGGACAGAAGAGACCCTGTCTCAAAACATTTTTTAAAAGGGGGAGGAAAGGGACTATACCCCAGAGGAGCCAGAAGACCTAACCAGCTGGTACCAGCAGGAGTCAAGGGACTAGGCATGGGACTGGATCATGAGGGTGCATGATGGAGGGGGATGAGAACATGAAGATTAGATAAGGGTTAGTTTTATTGATGTGAGAGCATTCTGCCATCTGGGCATCCCACAGAATATCCCATTGATTGACTGTGATGCTGACATCATGCTAGTTGAGTTAGTTTAGTAGGAAATGGCTAGCATGTTGGAGGCCTTCATAAGAAACATGCACTATAAAGAGTAGGAGATAATCTGTATGAAGATTCAGGGACCTGTCATATGAGTACAGTTTTGAGCACCTAAGTGGTCAAGGCAGGCTGGGTCAGATCGTCCAAGCATAATGCCTGGCAGAACTCTTCAGGTTTTGGAAACAACATGTTCCACCTCTGGCCTCTGCCGTCAGTCTACAGAAGGCTGCCACCTTTGAATGCAGCCTGGCGTAGCAAAGTCTGCTGCTGCCTGACCAGGCTGCAGTGAAAACAGCTCTGCTGCTTGGGCCATAAGACTCGGCAGAAGTTAGGGGATTGGAGGGATCGGTGGTAAGAAAAAATACCATGTGGAATTTGCAGTGAGCTCCAGTGGGAGAATCGCAGCACAGGCCCTTCAGGGTCTAGAGCAAGGCTAAGTGCAGTCTGCAGTAATGAATTACATGTGTTTTGTAAAACAACTTCTGCAGTGCTGTTGGCCCTGGTAGAGGACCATGAGATACCTGTTGACCACACATCCACAGCTGCCTGTCACAAGGTAAGTTGTGTCAAGCCCACCAAATCTTAAAGTTGGTTAGGCCCAACAGCAACCCATTGTTGAAGAGTAGCATCCCATTGAGTTGTAAGCTGGGACTATGACTGCCCCTTATCTTCTTTGTGTCCAGCACCCATATGGCAAGGACAGAAGTCCCCATCTTGGCAGTGGTAAATGGCTCAGATCACAAGACCAAGATAGGGCTGCATTTAAACCTGGGGTTAGATAAGAATATGTTCGACTCCATAGTGATCTATGTCTGTGTCTCTTAGTATTCCCTTGCCCAGTTGTGTCAGTAAAAACACAAGTGCTGCAACTCTAGCCACAGAAGGCATGGTGACTAGGGGCTCAGACCTCGCAGAGATGAAGGTCTAAAGCAGGCCACCTGGTAAGCTGCTAAGGATGGCAGAGGTGATTGCTAATACTGAGGGAAATCTACAATGGATGATAGAGGAAGAAGAAGGTGAGCATCAAATGCAGTGTCCAAGGCCACCAACCTTCCTCTTCTGAATTTCTTCCAGGAATAGAGGAGTCCTGCTGGAGCCCTCCCTGATACTTACAAAGCAGTGCATTCTGACCACGCACGTGGTGGACGTGCCTGGGATGGAGACGTGCGTGCCTCCCAGATCCCCCTTCAAGGAAGCACTGTTCCCCTGAGGCTGAGATTGTTGTTGGTAGGCACCCATGGGCAGTCAGTCCTTTCAGGGTTGACTTCTCATCAGAGATGCCTTGCCCAAAGTCATACCTTTCCTGGGTCAGCCCACCTCCAAAGGTTGATCAAGGCCAGGTATATAGAAGCCCAGTGTGGGACAACTCTGATGTTGCATATTGGCTCCAGGGCTCTTTGAGGGGTTGGCAGAGGACCTCAGGCCTACCCTGCAGCAGTTTCTTCCTCTGTCCAGTCCTGCTTCCTCCCCATTTCTTCCACAGATACTGATTCCAAAGAAACTTCCTAATAAGTGTCCTACACGCTGAAGTCCATCTTGGAGCCCACTTCCTGGAGAAGTCAACGTGGGCCACACTTCACCTCTCCCAAGGACAGGTATCCTGCCTGTTCACATTGAGATCTCCAGCACCTAGGATAGTACCTGGTCCATCCACAGCATAATAATTAGTGGTTCGATAAATGGATAAATTTATACTCTCGGGTAGCTGATCCCCCCCGAATCTATCTCAGATGCACCCCAGAAACAGACCTCTGCATTCACTCTCTTGGGGTCTTGGTGATGAGCTTAAGAAATGAAACAGCCCCTCCCTCCACCCTTTTCTTTACTACTGAGCCTGCAGCAGACACAGGCCAACCAAAACCCTCTGAGAAGAGCTATTACCTGAGTCAAGTCTTACTAGACAGGCAGCCTGGCCTAGGCCAAGAGTAGGCAGTAGCGAACAGCCCTGGTTTTCATGGACAAGGGAAAGAGTGGCTTAATTGTTAGCTACTTGCGGGAACCAGAGGTCCCAGCTCACTATGTCCTGCTGAGTGGAGACTCATGGCCTTGGGCTGAAAATCCCAGTGGAGAAGATCTGCGTTGGAATGTAGGAGGCCCTGAGAATCAGACAGCTGAAATACGTGTTACTTACAACGCCCACCTCAACTGGAGGTGGGAACTGATGAGGACCTTCAGGTGCTGAGCAGGGAGTGTGAGAATTCAATCAGGAAACACCAGGTGGCCCCTCATGAGAAAGGTGTTTGGCTAGAAGGAGACTGTCCAGATGGGGGAGGCAGCTGACCCCTGTCCAGGCAAGACAGGCAGAGTAGGGGGTGGTGAAATCAGGGAAAAACCAACCGTAGAAGCCACACAGGCCTCAGGAATTAGATGCACAGGTATGGCTCTGAGTAGGGACTAGAGACCATGGCCAGTCAGCAGTGGGGCATTGTGGAGTCTCCACAAACATGCGTATTTATCTCCACCACCGGCACAGCCAAAAACCCACGGCACCTCGTGAGAAAAGTGTTTGGCCGGAAGAAGAATGTCCAGATTGGGGAGGCACCTTACCCCTGTCCAGGCAAGACAGGTGGAGGAGAGGAGAGCAGATTGTCTCACAGAGACGTGTCATGAGCTTGCACTGTGTCCCCTTAAGATGTTGGAAAAAATGCACATCACTCATGAACAGCATGGTAGTTGGATTTGTTTTTGCTAAATGAGAGAGATATGAAGCTCTGTCTGCTCATAGAGGAGGGGCAAGAGCAGAGACAGCCCTAAGGCTCCCACGCATTTCCTGCTTCCAATGCATTAGCTCCAGTCACTGCACATTATTTCTGTAGCAGTCATGTGGACTTCCTGTGGAATGTTCCTTAAGAGAAATGGGACAATTTGGAAGAAGCGCAGGCCAGCATGGTGGCTCACATCTATAATCGCAGCACTTTGGGAGGCCAAAGCGGGTAGATCACTTGAGGTCAGGAGTTCAAGACCAGCCTGGACAACAGGGTGAAATCCCTTCTCTACTAAAAATACAAAAAGTAGCCGGGCATGATGTCACACGCCTGTACTTGGGAGGCTGAGGTAGGAGCATCACTTGAACCCAGGAGGCGAAGGTTTCAGTGAGCCAAGATCGCACCACTGCACACCAGCCTGGGTGACACAGTGAGTGAAACTCCATCTTAAATGGAAAAAGAGAAAAGAAGTGCAGAGGTGAGGGTTCAGACTCGATTCACCACAGCTGCCTCTGCAGCAAGGACTCCAGCTACTTCAGAGGAGCTCCACCTTCAGAACGATTGGAGGATTGTGACAGGGGCCTGGCTTCCTGCCCTGCCTGCTGCACAGCCTGCCCACCAGGCCCAAGCCTCTTTCAGCAGGTCCCCCTTCTCAAGTCACCTGTATGTGGAGGTCAGGTCATAATCTCAGAGTTTGATCCTTAAAATGATCATTTACCATGCCCTGGGGTGCCCTCCTCCCATCTCCCCAAGGAAAAGTGGCCTGCTGTGAGACGAGGGCTGCCGGCCACTCCAGGGAGCAGCCATGCAGAGTCAGGATGGAAACTGGAGGAAGGTTGGGTCCGAGGTGTGCGTTTCTGACTGTGCCGGTGTTGGAGATAAATACACATGTTTGTGAAGACTCTGCAATGCCCCACTGCTGGCTGGCCATGATCTCTAGTCCCTACCCAGAGCCATACCTGTGTATCTCATTCCTGAGGCCTTTGTGGGTTCTACGGTTGGTTTCTTACTGACTTCACCACACCCTGTAGCCACAGGTTCTGGCTTCTAGGGAATGGCGGCTATCTGGACCAGCAGCATGAAGGTAAAAGAATTTACCAAGACAGGCCAGGTGCAGTGGTTCACACCTGTAATCTCAGTGCTTTGGTAGGCTGGGACAGGATGATTGCTTGAGCCCAGGAGTTGAAGTTCAAGACCAATCCAGGCAACATAGTGAGACCATATATATAGTTGTGGGTTTTTTGTTGTTGTTTGTTTTTTTGTTTTTTTTTTTTGAGACAGAGTCTCACTGTCGCCTAGGCTGGAGTGCAGTGGCGTGATATCGGCTCAGTGCAAGCTCTGCCTCCCGGGTTCACGCCATTCTCCTGCCTTAGCCTCCTGAGTAGATGGGACTACAAGTGCCCACCACCATGCCTGGCTACTTTTTTGTATTTTTAATAGAGATGGGGTTTCACTGTGTTCGCCAGGATGATCTTGATCTCCTGACCTCGTGATCTGCCTGCCTCGGCCTCCCAAAGTGCTGGGATTACAAGCGTGAGCCACTGCGCCCGGCCTACCCCATCTCTATATTTTTTAAAAAATAATTTAAAAAAGAATGTACCAAGACAGGCTGGACACAGTGGCTCACGCCTATAATCCCAGCACTTTTGGGACACCAAGGCAAAAGGATCAATTGAGCCCAGGAGTTCAAGACCGGCCTGGGCAACATAGCAAGACCCCAATCTCTATTTGTAATTTTTTAAATGAATAAATAAAAAGGAATACAAATGATTTACCAAGATAGCTGTAGGTAAAGAAAGGCAGCTCTATTGGAGAAAGTAGGAAAATAAGATGCCAGGGAGGCACCAAGCAGGCTGCAAGAGAGAAGCCAACTTCAAGGAAACACAGGCTGGCGGGGGATTTTATAGGATGGAGTTTATGCTGTGTGCTGAAGAGGGCTGCATGCAGTACTGATAACGCCAAGATTGCAGTGAGCTAACTTGCAGGTGTCTGGTGGTAGCAGTGTGCAGGAAGATTGTGAGTTATTTGTGTGGCAGGGCTGTGTGTCCTGGACCATGAAGAAAGACAGACTTAAAGCTTATCTGCTTTCTCTTTCAGTTTTCCCTCTGTCCTGCCAGGTTGACTCCTTTTCCCTAATTAGGACTCCACACACACCAGTTCTGCTGATTTACTTTGTTCCGATTCTAAAAGTTTGCTTTTTCTGGGGGAGGGGAGATATCTAGTTCACTCTTTTTTGGCTTTCTGGCTTCAAGTCTTCCTTTACTTCACTTGGGCTTAAAGTGGGCAGCTCAAGGCACTTGTGTTCAGTTGTCCAGGTGTGATTGGAAGTGGAAGTTCATTGATAAACACTCCTTTCATTCCTGGAAGAAACCCTTTGTGATCCTGCTTTTCTAAAGACATTGCTATGCGCCACTTGGCAATATTTCACTCCAAACCTTATACATGAAATTGTACTATAATTTCCCTTTTTCTTGTCTTTTTCTGACTTTTTGTGTCAAAATTTTACTGGCCCCATGAAAGGACTTTTATGTCTGGTTGATGTTTGTGACAATTATCTTCTCATCTGTGAATTCCAGTGAAGCCTGGTGAACACAGGTGGAAATGCACACACAGAGTGGGAGGGAGGGGAGAGCTGCCCATGTGGAAAGGTGTCCTTAACAATTTTAGGGCCGGGCGCGGTGGCTCACACCTGTAATCCCAGCACTTTGGGAGGCCGAGGCGGGCGGATCACAAGGTCAGGAGATCGAGACCATCCTGGCAAACACCGTGAAACCCCGTTTCTGCTAAAAATACAAAAAGTTAGCCAGGCGTGGTGGCGGGCACCTGTAGTCCCAGCTACTCGAGAGGCTGCGGCAGGAGAATGCTGTGAACCCGGGAGGCGGAGCTTGCAGTGAGCCGAGATCGCGCCACTGCCCTCCAGCCTGGGCGACAGAGCCAGACTTTGTCTCAAAAAAAAAAAAATTTAGAAGCCCTGTCTGCCAGAGAAGGCAAGGACAACCTCAGGACGTGCACTCTCTTAGCAATGGGACTGGGGAGGAGGAGATTGGTTGTTCAGATGTGCTCCTCAAAATCCCCTGAAGGTAACGATGATGATCTTGGAGAAAGGTCAATAAATTAAGTTTGGAACAATTTATACTTTCTGAAGCCCATTGAGGGACAGAGATAAAACCCTGATTAATTTTAACTCAGTCAGCTGGTACTGGGGCCAGCAACACTGGGGCTGACACAGGCAGGGAAAGAGCTAGAGATTTATGACCAGAAATTACAGGATGGCAGGAGGGGTGGGGGACGCCTCAGGCCTCAATCCTTTGTTGCCACTGTGAAGGGTGGTCCTGGGTTGTCCTGGTCCAACAGTGGAAGGCTGAGAACTGTGAAATCCACTCAGGAGTCTCCCTTGCCTTGGACCAGGTTAGCGGAGATGAGCAGACACGACCGTCTTAGTCTTTTGGCTCTTGCAGAGCAGAGACTGCTGGGTGATGAGGACTCAGCCATGCGTGCCCTGGGAGAGCCCCCTGTGGGCCTCTTCCTTACACTGTCCAGTGTGGCCTTCAATGAGGACCACACAAAGACTGTGATGGCAATGGTGAAGGCCTGGCCCCTCCCCTGCTTTCATCCGAGATTGTTAAGGGATGAGTCAGCAACTCAAGACCTGTTGGAAGCTGTGCTAGATGAGCTGCGGTTTGTTTCTACCAACACTGCTTGCCCCAGGTAACTACAGAGATGGGTGCTGGTAGAGGCACAGGGAGTTGAGGGCAAGGCAGCTGGATTCAGAACTTTATACATGAAATTGTACTATAATTCTCATTTCCACTTTGGAACTGATATGTGTCCAAAGATGTGCCAGAATCCACTGGTGGCAGAAATCATCTGCTGGGAAGCCTGGATGCCACTGCCCAGGGTCACACAGAGAAAGAACCCACGTAGTTCAGAGCTGATTATACTGCTGAGGAAGTTAAGAATGTGGCTTAAACTCCCAGGTGGTGTCCCAGGACTGTGTAAGCATGAGGACTAAGGAAGATCTGAGGGAAGAGTGCCACTTAGAAGGCATAGCAGACAGGGGAGCACAGGACTGCTGGCTGGCATGGAGGCCCCTTCTCCAGGTCTGCTGCTGCTGGTCTCATACCAGCACTGTTTTGAAAATCAGCATCCCTCAGCCTGGGCAAGATGGAAAAACCCCATCTCTACAAAAAATACAAAAGTTAGCTGGGTATGGCGATGTGCACCTATGTAGTCCCAGCTACTTTACTTGGGGAGCTGAGGCAGGAGAATCACTTGAGCCTGGGAGGCGGAGGTTGCAGTGAGCCGTGTTCATGCCACTGCACTCCAACCTGGGTGACAGAGTGAGACCTTGTATCAAAAAAAAAAAAAAAAAAAGTCAGCATCTCTGATCTGCTTCTCAATCCCCACAGGAGATCAGAGCTCAAGGTGCTGGATTTTACCTATGACTTTGAGCACTCCAACTGAGAGGAATGCTCTGAGACCTCGTCCGTACCCTTTGTCATCACACACATGCTGGAAGAGCCAGAGGCTAACCAGCCCATGCCCAGTTCCCGAGAGCAGCCTCAACATGACCGAGAACCTGTAGAAATACACACAGATCTTTTCTTACATGGTTTGTTTGGTTTCTTCCACGTGTATGGGTTCCCCTCTTACATACTGCATAGAGTTGAGAAGAGCCATGGCTGGCTGCGCCTCCGCTGCTGGACACTGGTCATTAACTAAGTGCCTCTCCACAGCCTCATAGAGATCCTGGGAATGCTGGAGCTGGAGACCATCCGAGAGGTGCGACTGTATCACAGGAGTAGGTCCTGCTTCGTGTCAGACCTGATCCAGTTCTTCACCCACGTAGGGCAGAGCAACCTCATCATGAGTGACATCCCCTGGGACTTCCCTGCCTACTGTTTCTCCCTGCTCAGTACCCTGGGCCACCACCAAAAGCTTCACCTCACTTTTGGCTGCCTCTCAGGCCAGTTACATAAGATGTTCAGGTGAGTATATGGAAAGTTCCCCTGAAGATACAAAGGCCAGGATCCCTGCATACTTCTCTGTTGTCACATCAGGGTAAAAGGCAAGCCCAGACTTCCCTTCCCTGGATTCCTGCAGAGTCACTGATGGACACAGACTCCAAGGCTGGGGTCCTGGGGCCAACCAGCGGTTGTTGACTGCTATAGAAGGAAAAGATACATGTCTGAAATTAGCATCTCATCCACTCATACATTCACCCCAGTACTTAGTCCATACCAAGCATAGAGCTAAGATTGGGAGATAAAACTTTGAAAATAATCAGACAGGGTCTTGGTTTTCTGGAGCTTGCATAGAGAAGGGTGACTACGGATGGAAAGTTGTGAGGGTGGTATTTGGGAGAATCAATTGTCCCCACAGCATCTAAGCCCAGTTGACTTGGCCAACTCCTTCCCCTCATTTATGTCTCACAGACTTCTCTATGCATACCCTGGAATAAGGAGCTGTTCTCCTGGAGTCTGGTCATTGGGTGCAAAGGAACATAGGGCAGCACCTTCCATGCAGTAAAAACCTACCCCACAACGGCCAGGCGCGGTGGCTCAAGCCTGTAATCCTAGCACTTTGGGAGGCCGAGACGGGCGGATCACAAGGTCAGGAGATCGAGACCACCCTGGCTAATACGGTGAAACCCCATCTCTGCTAAAGAATACAAAAAACTAGCCAGGCGACGGACGAGGCGGGCGCCTGTAGTCCCAGCTACTTGGGAGGCGGAGGCAGGAGAATGGCGTAAACCTGGGAGGCGGAGCTTGCAGTGAGCTGAGATCCGGCCACCGCACTCCAGCCTGGGCGACAGAGCCAGACTCCGTCTCAAAAAAAAAAACAAAAAAAAAAACCTACCCCACACCATGTGTAGGGGCTGCATCTACATTCCATTCATTCCTACAACAACTTACGGAGCATGAGTGCTGATTATGTTTATTTGGCTCTTTAGGAAGCTGAAACTAAGAGAGGTCAGCGTGCCTGACAACATTCTCTGAAATAGGGGAGGGGTCCTGTTGGGAATGGGAAATATTTGATTCCAAGCTCTGTGTTCTTATCCAGTATAGAAGGCTGGCTCCACCCTTTTGCATTTAGACTGAGGTAGGGGTGGTACAAATTTCCCAGGCAGGATTTCTGGCCTTTCCCAAATGTACCTAGTGCTCCATTTCAACTTCCAAGGAGTAACTGTGTCTGTCTCTTCACGGTGGTCTGCAGAAACTTTTGGAGACTCTGGTGGTCAATGGATTTAGGCTTACTGAGAATGACATCACCTATTTGTCCCAGAGCATTCACGCCACCCAGCTGAAGGAGTTGGTCTTATGTAGCAATAACCTGTCTCAAATGGTTCCTGGGCCCCTGGAGTTTCTGCTGAGTGAGGTATCAGGCACCCTGCAGCACCTGAACTTGAGAAACTGTAAGCTGAAGGAAGCCCAAATCAGAGCCCTCCTGCCTGCCCTGTGCTGCTGCTCCCACCTCCGCTCCCTCATCTTCCACCACAATGTCATCTCCGCATCAGGCATCATGAACGTGCTTCAGCACTTAGCAGGGCTGAAGGAGCTGAAGCATGTGCAGTACCCTGTCTCTATTGAATGCGTTGTGTACTTGGATGGATATAGGTGGGAGAATCTCAACAGAGTGGAACTTGCCAGCGTGCACACCAAATTGCAGGAGATGTTGCAAATGCTACAGCAGGCTGACATGGAGTTGATTAATTCTACCTCAAGCCTAACTTATGAAAATGCACAGCTGACCTGAAGGGAAAGGGGAATAGCAGTGGGTCTGAGAGCTGTATCAATGGATTTCCTGAGTGGATGGTGTAGCTTAAAGGAAACTGTCAACACAAGAAATGCCATGAGGAACACCCTAGTGGTGACTGCTGTTTCTGGACAGGGCTGGGGCTCAATGTCTCATGAAGCCAAAAGGCACTGGTTGGGAATCTACACTGTGCAAGAGATGTTCTAATGCTGGAGATAAAAACACAAGCTCTCCCTGCAGTTTTCCTTCTGCTCTGTTTGCCCAATCTCTTTTTCCTTTTGCTTCAGCATTGCCACTTGGAACAAGCAATTGGGTGAGTTTCTTCCCAAGACATTCACTTATGAAATGGGATTACTGAATTGTTTATGGAAGGAATAGGTAAGTATGAAGTGCTTGGCACAGAGTTTTCATTCACTCATTGATTCCACCAGGACTTACTGACTTGCTGCTTTGTTTCCTCACTGAGGAATACAAAGATAAAGGAAATCTTCCATTTTTGCCTTCAAAAAACTTAAGCCGAAGGGATCGAGAACACTAAACAAGTCAGCAAACCATTAAGAAAGCTGATTTCAGAGAAGTGCTGTGAGAACAACAGAAGACCCATACGGAGGGCTACTGGGGTTGTGGGTTGGGGGCTACTCTGCTTGGGTGGTGGGGAGCAGTGAGGGTCAGGGAACAAAGACTTGTCTGTGAATGTTACCAGTGACTGACGGGTGAGGGTGGAGAAGCAGCCAGACATCAAGAGAGATAAGGAGAGGCCTCTCAGGCAGAGAAATGAGAGGCACAGCAAGAAGGAATCAGGGGCTGGGCATGGTGGCTCACCCTTGTAATCCCAGCACTTTGGGAGGCTGAGGCGGGTGGATCATGAGATCAGGAGATCGAGACCATCCTGGTTAACATGGTGAAACCCTATCTCTACAAAAAAATTAGTCGGGTGTAGTGGCAGGCACCTGTAGTCCCAGTTACTCGGGAGGCTGAGGCAGGAGAATGGCGTGAACCCAGGAGGCGGAGCTTGCAGTGAGCTGAGATCGTGCCACTGCACTCCAGCCTGGGCGACAGAGCAAGACTCCATCTCAAAAAAAAAAAAAAAGAAGAAGAAGGAATCAGGGAAGTGGAGGATGAAAGATGTGCCAAAACTTTTGATGCTGCAAATGGAGAGTCATGGAACCCTTGGCCCTTCACGTGAAGTCACCTGGAGAAGAAGCAACTGGGATGGAACAAAGGTGATTAAGGTGGAAACAGGCTAATTAAGTGGAATTGTTTTAATAATTTTTGTTGCATACGTTGCTGATACTAAATGCATGTCTCATCCCCATGCTGCCCCTCACCCATCCTGCACTCCTTGAGAACTTCTATTGCTATTCTTCCTTCTAATTCTTAAATAATTTGTGGATACTTTTGTGTTTTCTATATCATCTGCAATGATAGCAATTGTATTTATTCATTTCTAATCCTGTGTCTTTAACATAATTTTCATTCCTTAGCACCCTGGCTGGGATCTCCAGTACAGTAATAACTAGAGTACATGAAAATGGGTGTTCTTGACCCTTCCCTGACATTGTGAGATATGCCTCCAACACACCCCATTTAGAATGAGATGTCCTTGTTCAGGATAAAATTTAGTAGCATTCCCCTATAAAACGACATGTCTTGGCTTGGTGCTTCCTGCGTGGTAGTTTCTGATAACTTTCTCTGTTCCTTCTATGGAAATTAATAAACTTTTACATTGTGATAATATATATGTATATATAAACAAAAGTGGTCATTTAAATCATTTTAAGTGTACCGTTTCATGTCACTACTTTTCAAAATGTTCTGCAACCATCACCGTTATCAATTGCCAAAACATTTTCACCACCCCAAACAGACACTCTGTACCTGTAAGTAACAACTTCTCATTCTGCCACCTTCCCACTTCCAATAACCTCTAATCTATTTTCTGTCTTCAGAAATTTGTTTATTCTAAATATTTCATATGAGGGAAATCATTCAGTAAATGGTTATTATGGGTTGAAAATCTCCAAAACAGACATAATGAAGTCCTAATCCCCAATACCTCAGGATGTGACCTTATTTGGAAATAGAGACTTTACACAAGTAATAAAATTAAGATGAGGTTGGCCAGGCACAGTGGCTCATACCTGTAATCCCAGCACTTTGGGAGGCTGAGGTCGGCAGATCACAAGGTCAGGAGTTCGAGACCAGCCTGGCCAACATGGTGGCCCGTCTCTACTAAAAATACAAAAAATTAGCTGGGCGTGGTGGTGGGCACCTGTAATCCCAGCTACTCAGGAGGCTGAGGCAGGAGACTTGCTTGAACATGGGAGGTGGAGGTTGCAGTGAGCCGAGATCGTACCACTGCACTCCAGTCCAGGTGACAGTGCAAGACTCTATCTAAAAAAAAAAAAAATTAAGATGAAGTCATTAAGGTAGGCCCTAATTCATTATGACTGGGGGAAATTTGGACATAGAGACATACACTCACAGAGGGAAATGTTTGACTGGGAAAAGTCACAGGTAGAAAACAAGGAACACCTGAGGCTACCAGGAGCTAGGACAGAGACCTGGACCAGGTCCTTTCTTTCCTAATGCCTGCAGAGAGCGCCTGGCCCTGCTGAAACCTTCATCTCAGACTTCTGGGCACCAAAACTGTGAAACAATACATTTGTATTGTTTCAAGTGAACCACTTAGTGGTACTTTTTTATGGCAGCCCTGGGAAACTAATACAATGGCCTTCTGTGGCTGACTTCACTTAGCATAATGTTTTCAACATTCATCCATGTTGCAGATGTATCCAAACCTCATTCCCTTCTAGGTATGTAAGTACCATATTTTGTTCTTCCATTCATCTGTTGATGGGAACTTGGGTTGTTTCCACCGTTTGGCTCTGGGGAGTACAGTGGTGAACATCAGCACACAAGTATCTGTCTGAGTCCCTATTTCAAATTCTTTGTCATATACATAGGAGCAGAATTGCTGGGTTATATGGTAATTCTGTTTAAGCTTTTGAGAAACCACCAAACTATTTACCACAGGATCCTCACCATTTAACAATCCCACCAGCAGTGTACAAGTGTTATCCTTTCTCTACATCCTCATCAGTACTTCTTATTTCCATTTTGTTTTGACTATAGTGTGGTAGATGTGAATTGCTATCTCCCGTGGTTTTAATTTACATTTTCCTAATGACTAATGATGTTGAGCATCTTTTCATGTGTTCATTTACCATTTGTATATTTTCTTCAGAGAAATGTCTATTCAGATCCTTTGTCCATATTATAATTGGGTGTTTCTCTTTTTGTTGTTGAGTCATAGGAATTCTTTTATATATTCTGTATGTTAAGCCCTTATCAAGTTTATGATTTGCAAACATTTTCCCATTCTGTGGGTTGTCTTTTCACATTCTAGATAGTGTCTGCTGATGCATAAAAGTTTTAAATGTTGATGAAATCCAACGTATTTATCTTTTCTTGTGTTGCAGTGCCTTGGGTATCAGTTTAAAAAAACATTGCCAGACCAGGCACGGTGGTTCATGCCTGTAATCCTAGCACTTTGGGAGGCCGAGACCAGAGGATTGCTTGATTCCAGGAGTTCAAGACCAGCTCATACCAGAGACATACCAAGACATGTCTCTATTTTTTTTTAATAAAATTAAAAAATTTAAAAAAACATTGCCAAATTCAAAGTCATGAAGATTTGTCTGTATGTTTTCTTCTAAAAGTTTTGTACTTTTCACCTTTATATTTAGGTCTTCAATCCATTTTTAGTTAATTTTTATATATGATAGAAAGAGTCCAACTTCATTTTTTTATATGTGTATATCCTGTTTTCCCAGCAGTTTATTTGTTGAAGAGACTGTTCTTTCCCCCATTGCATGGGCTTGGCACCCTTCTTGAAAATCAAATGACCATAGATGCGCGAGTTTATTTCTGGGCTCTCCATTCTATTCCATTGGTCTATGTGTTTACCTTAACCAGTACTGCACTATGATTACTACAGCTTCATAGTAAGCTTTTTAATTTTGGGGGGACAGGGTCTTGCTCTGTCACCCAGGCTGGAGTGCAGTGGCATGACTATGACTCACTGCAGCCTCCTCCTCCTGAGCTCAAGTGATCCTTCTGCCTCAGCCTCCCAATTGTTTTTTGTTTTGGTGGTGGGGGCAGGGGTTGGTAGAGATGGTCTCATTTTATTGCCTAGGCTGTCTCAAGTGCTTGGACTCAAGCAGTCCTCCCACCTCGACTTCCCAAAGTGCTGGGATTACAGGCATGGGCCACTGTACCCAGTCTGCAGTAAGTTTTGAAATTGGGAAATTGGATTCCCCCAACTTCTTTTTCAAGATTGTTCCAGCTATTTAGGATCCCTTGAAATTACATATGAATTTTAGGATGAGTTTTTCCATCTTTTGCCTAACACTATGGAGATATTTTTTTTTTAATAAGATGAAGTCTTACTCTGTTGCCCAGGCTGGAATGCCATGGCGCAATCTAGGCTCACTGTAGCCTCTGCCTCCAGGGTTCAAGCAATTCTCCTGCTTCAGCCTCCCAAGTAGCTGGGATTACAGGTGCACGCCACCACTCCTGGCTAATTTTTGCATTTTTGGTAGAGACTAGGTTTTGCCATGTTAGCCAGACCGGTCTCAAACTCCTGCCCTAAGGTGATCACCTCCCTCGGCCTCCCAAAATACTGGGATTATCAGCGTGAGCCACCATGCCCAGCCACACTATGGGGATTTTAATAAGGATTGCACTGAATCTGTAAGTCACTTTGGGTAGTGTATTCATGTCCTAGTGATGCCATAGAGAAGTACCGAACTGAGTGGCTTAAAACCAAAATTTGTTCTCAAAGTCCTAGAGGCTAGAAGTGTGAAATTCAGTGTTAATAGAACCATACATCATCTGAAATCTCTAGCAAATTACATACACCCTTTGGGTCTCTGCAGACATTCCTTGGCTTGTGGCAATGTAACTCCAACCTTTGCCTCCATCTTCACATGCTTCTCATCCCTCTGTCTTTGGGTCCAAATTTTTCTCCTCTTTTTTAGGGCTGAATAATATTCCATTGTATATATATACCACATGTTCTGTTTCCATTCATCTGTCAATGAACACTTAGATTGTTTCCATTTCTTGGCTATTGTAAACAATACTGCGGTAAATTACACTGCAGTGAACATGGGAGCAAAGATACCTCTTCTTGACAGTGATTTTATTCCTGTGGACATGTACCCAAAAATAGGATTGCTGGATCATATAGTGGTTCTATTTTAATTTTTTGAGGAACCCTCATACTGTTTTTTCGTAAAAGCTCTACTAATTTATATTCCCAGTAATAATGTACAAGGGTTCCCTTTTCTGCATGTTCTCACCAACACTTGTTTTCTTTTGATTTTTTTATAATAGCCATCCTAACAGGTATGAGGTGATACTTCATTGTGCCTTTAATTTGCATTTCTCTGATGATTAGTGATGTTGAGCATATTTTCATGTATCTGGGAATTATTTATATGTCTTCTTTTGAAAAATGTGTATTTAGGTCCTTTATATATATATATATATATATATATATATATATATATTTTTTTTTTTTTTGAGATGGAGTTTTGCTCTTGTTGCCCCAGCTGCAGTGCAATGGCATGATCTCGGCTCACTGCAACCTCCGCCTCCCAGGTTCAAGCAATTCTCCTGCCTCAGCCTCCCGAGTAGTTGGAACTACAGGCACCCGCCACCATGCCCAGCTAATTTTTGTATTTTTAGTAGGGATGCGGTTTCACCATGTTGGCCAGGCTGGTCTCGAACTCCTGACTTCGTGATCCACCTGCCTCAGCCTCCCAAAGTGCTGGGACTGCAGGTGTGAGCCACTGCTCCCAGCCTATCCATTTTTTAATTGTTTTGTTTTTGCTGTTGAGTTGTATGAGTTCTTATATATTTTGGGGGGTTTTGTTTGTTTTGTTTTGTTTTTTTGAGGCACAGTCTAACTCTGTTACCCAGGCTGCAGTGCAGTGGCACAATCTCAGTTCACTGCAACCTCTGTATCCTGAGTTCAAGCTATTCTCCTACCTCAGCCTCATGAGTAGCTGGGATTACAGGCACGCACCATCATGCCCAGCTAATTTTTTCTCTTTTTAGTAGAGACGGGTTTCGCCATGTTAGTCAGGCTGATCTTGAACCCCTGGCCTCAGTGATCCACCCGCCTCGGCCTCCCAAGTGCTGGGATTTACAGATGTGAACCACCACATCCAGCCTGTAATTTTTTCTTGATAGCCCAACATGATGTATGGGATAAAAATAACGGCAATAAATAGGCTTTTAGTAATATGGTAAGGTGTGAGGGGAGGAAAGCAGTCAATATCTCCATGACTAGGTCTTGATCTTTTAGTGAGCTTGTGCCTCTGGACTGCTTCGCAGGTGCTTCTCAGTTCTTCCCCACCGTTAGGTGGGAAAGGATGGCTACAGCTGACTGGAGCTGAGGTTTTTTCTTCTTCCAGGTCATTAGGCTCTGATAAAACCCTAACAGGTTAGGTTCTGGTTAAATACAGTAAGTCCTCACTTAATATCAATAGGTTCTTGGAAACTATTGACTATGACTTTAAGCAAAACCAACTTTTTTTCCTCATCACCATTATAAGGAAATGACATTGAACAAATGGACATTATTCAAGGACACACATATGTCATTTTGCTTAAAGTTGCAGTTTCCAAGAACCTAGTGATGACATTGAGGACTTACTGTAGTCTCTCCTGAATGAAGATCTTGTGAAAAACAGAATTGGCCAGGTGCAGTGGCTCCTGCCTGTAATCCTAACAGTTTGGGAGGCTGAGGCAGGAGGACTGCTTGAGATCAGGAATTCAAGACCAGCCTGGGAAACATGGCAAAACCCTGTCTCTACAAAATATTAATAATAATTCTGTTAAATGAAAGCATTTAACAGAATTATCTGGAATGTTTCAAAATCATTCTTCCCCTCTCTACCAGAGCCTGAGATTTCTCTCTGATACTTACTGTGAGAACTGGTAGAGCTCCAGGAGGTAAAAGAAAAGTGAGGCCCACCAAATAGCTGGGTCCCCCTGGAGTTATCTCTCAGATATATCTACACTGAGCCTACAGTAATTCATCAACAAAATTCAGGTTTATCTGCCCAGCACTGATTCCCATGGAGGTTCCTGCTCATGGATTTCTGCTCTGGTAAATTGTGATTCTCTGTATCTGCCCATCTGTATCTTCAGTTTGGGGAGAAGCAGTTTGTCCTGTGGCCTCACTTCTCTTGCGAATCTAAGAAGAGCTGATTTTTCAGTTTGTTCAGCTTACTACTTGTTAGAATGGAGCGATGACTTCCAAGCTTCTTACATTTCAGACCAGAAACCAGAAGCCTCGCTTTTTCTTTGTAATCTACAAAAGGTATCTCCATGATTTCTTCAAGTATTTCTTCTTCTCTCTTTCATTTTCCTGTCCTTCTGGGATCACAATTATCTGAATGTTTGCACTTCTTTTCCTCCATTGCTCTTAGTTTTGCTTTTATATTTTTTATGCCTATTCAAAAGTGACCAGCTGTCCTGGTTTGCCTGGGCCTCTCCTGGTTTTAGCATTGACAGTCCCATGTCTTCAAAACCCCGCAGTCTCAGGCAGACTGGGACAGTTTGTCACCCTGGTTTCCAACTTGTTTATTCAACATCTTCTTCAAATGCCCTCATTTGTTCCTTGCTGTATCCATTTTCCCCATAGCAGTATTTTTTATTGATTCAGCTATTCTGTATGCATATTTCTGCTTAATTATCTTATTTTCTCATTTTATTTTAAAGCACCCTTTACCCTTGTTAATATGCTTATTTACGCTAATTTTAAGTTCTGTGTTCCTCTTTTCTAATGTATTTGCTTCTGGTGGCATCTTCAATCCTGTATGCTCTTTCGCATTTGAAATGGCTGAGCTTATTTCCTCTACAGCAGGCTCTTATATAGGGCAAAGAAATGGATAAAGACCAGACACCAAACCCTGTCATCTCCAGCTGGCTGAGGGGATGTAGAGTGGATGAGCCTTTGGGTGGAAAGCACCAGAAAAAACAGTCATTGCCCACCCTACTAAACACTCAGGACCAGTCTTCAACTTCTGCCTCTTAGGAGAAGCAGTCTTGTGGGAGACTATCAGACTGTAACTGCTCAGTTCTGTGCTTCGGAGGTAAAAGGATGGGAAAGCAACTCCCTTGAGACCATTCTCCACTGTTTCCCAGCTCAGTACAAGCCAGGCCTTAAACTGCATCCCTGGTTTTATAACTGAGTACATCTGATTCAGTACGCTGAGTTCTGGGGGCACTTTTTGTCTCAAGGCAGTGAAACTCTAGCAGTGTACCCACCTATTCTGTCCTCCAGTAGGCAACCTTATGACAAGGTTGAACTTTACCTGAGCCCTGTGCTCTCAGGACGCAGTGATGGTTAGGAAGTACCCCCATCCTTTTGTTTTCTAGACCACTCCCTGACCCCCTCAAAAATCCTTTTATGTTTCTGGAAAGAGTTTACCTCAAAGAACTACTCTTCCCCATATGACTTATATAAGACTTATTATCTACTTTCTCACAACTTCCATGAGTCAAAGATGACTCCTTTGTTTACCCGTGGCGAAGCCAAACAGTCCCTTTTACCTGAACCTGCTCACAAGGTTAGACCCAGATGCTCCAACCTCCCATTCTTTGATTGATTAGCAGATTAGAAGGGTCTATCCCACTGAAACTAACCGCAGAGAAAACGTTTGATGTTCAGATAACCCCCCACGTTCAGACTTCCCCTACTTGCAAAACAACCCCATCTGCAACTTGTTTACCCCTCGCTATAAAAGTCTAAGGTAGAACCACTGTGCCGAGACACTTTAGCCATTGGATCTGAGGTGCTGTCTCTACTGCAATAATCTGAATAATATCTTCTCCTTAATTGCCTAATGTATTGTGTCTTTGACACTAGTCTACTTCCTGCTCCAGGCCAAAACTTCCATCCCACACATCCTAGTACCAAACAGCCCCCTCACCCCACAGACATGTTTTTCTTCATTTTCCTTTTCTAATCCTATCAGAGTTGATTTTGGAGGCTAGAATTTTGATTAGTATCATTGAAAAAAAATCTCATCATAAGACTTGCTATGCCTATCACTTTGAATAAATCCCTTCAGCTTAGAAAAGAACAATCATCATTAAAAATAAAGGTAACACCTCCCTCCCAAACTGTCTCAAGAAGAAAAAGTTCTAAGAGAAAAATCACTACGTTAGAAGAGAACATTGATTAAGCACATTCTGATTTTTGCCTCCTCCACAGTTTCCTTATAAAGCTGTTATGAAGCTTTTGTTATGATGAGCAGGTAGAGAGACAATGCACCAGGCACACAAATGTGTGATATGACAGGTATTAACAAGTCATGTAAAGGAAAATGAAGAAGAAGAAGGGGAAGAGATAGTATCTGCAGTCAGGTTAGGACTGAATCTAGCTGGGCGCGGTGGCTCACACCTGTAATCCCAACACTTTGGGAGACCGAGGCGGAAGGATCATGAAGTCAGAAGTTCGAGACCAGCCTGACCAACGTGGTGAAACCCCATCTCTACTAAAACTACAAAAATTAGCCAGGTGTGGTGGCCCTCGCCTGTAATCCCAGCTACTCAGGAGGCTGAGGCAAGAGAATCGCTTGAACCTCAGAGGTGGATGTTGCAGTGAGCCAAGATTGTACCACTACACTCCAACCTGGGCAACAAAGAAAGACTCTGTCTCAAAAACAAAAAAAAAAGTGAAAGATTAAAAGATGCAAAATACTAATAATCATAATGAATAGGATGTATTGAGATCTTACTATGCGCCAGGCATGAGGGTAGGACTAGCTGTGAAATATCTTACTAACTCCTCTTAAGAAGTTCATGATCAAGAGACTCCTGTTCCCATTTTATAAATTAGGAAATTAAGGGTCAAATAAATTAGGTAACTTACTCAAATAACTTGTTCAGGAGTAAAGTTACAAGCCCAAGCAGCTTGACCCCATGAAAAAACCCCAGTCATAACCACTATGTTTCTCTCATGTCCATGGGAAATCAGTGCTTTAGACATTGCTGCCAATACCTGAAGTAAGATGATGGAAAGTTTCTCTCAGGAAGCAAAATTCTATCTCCCATTCCCTCGCCTTTTCTCCAGTGTGACAGGTGGGATATATATCCTCAAAACAATTGCTGAATGAGGCTAAATTAGCAATAACAGCTACAAGCCAGATTTTTATCCAGATACCTCCAAGATCCTCTCTAAGGGGACTCCTGAAAGAGCCATAACCAACCACTTAAAGTATGACATTTCTTCATGCCACATCATGTATAAAACTGAGATGTCACTTTACCTGGTATTCTATGGAAAGCTGGCCTCATTACCATGTATGAAGTAGCTGTAATTTGCTAAGTGCATGTTGTCTATATTTTAAGATATATTTATTAATCTAATGCATACATTACAACTACACGATCAGGAAGGATAATTTGAATGACAGCTCCTTAACATGACTTACAAGGCCATAGACGATCTGGCCTGCTTCTCTCCAGACTTCTCTCCATTCCTTCATTAATAAATTAGTTCAAACAGGACTAACTTCAGTTCTCCAAGCCTGCCATGCTCCAGCTCATCTCAGGGCCTTCTCACACATTCCACTTGCCTGGAATGTTTATCCTGTCTTCTTGGGGCTCATTCCTCCTTAGTTCCAGTGTTTCATTTTGATGCCTCTTCCTCTGGAAATCCTTTCGTGAACCTAAAGGCCCTAAACCATGGTGACAATCCACCTTACAATGTTATTTTGCACTTTGTAACACAATGAGAACCAACTTATTTATACTCTCCTAAAATAAAGAGTTTTCAATCTGTGATTAATCTTTCTGTTTTGGTCTAGCTGGTTTGCCAAGAGGGTACCGTATGCCACTAGGACAAGATAAAGCAAAGTAGAAGAGTTTGCATCAATGTACATAATGTTAAAAGCACATGTGTCAACTGAGCACTTACTGGGCACAAGACTCTGTGCTCTGTGGTGTATGTATTTTGTCACAATAACTCTAAAACAAGTAAAATTTCCTTCTGCATTTTAGATGTAAAAATAGGAGGTTTACAGAACTTGAGTAACTTACCAAAGTTACACATAGCCAGGATTTAATCACAGATCTGTGTGACTTTATTTTTAGAGAGGGAGTCTTGCTTCGTTGCTCAGGCTGGAGTGCAATAGTGCGATCTCGGCTCACTGTAACCTCTGCCTCCCAGGTTCAAGAGATTCTCCTGCCTCAGCCCCTCGAGTAGCTGGGATTACAGGTGCACACCACCACACCAGACTAATTTTTGTATTTTTTGTAGAGACAGGGTTTCATCTTGTTGGCCAGGCTGGTCTCTAACTCCTGACCTCAGGTGATCCGCCCACCTCAGCCTCCCAAAGTGCTGGGATTACAGATGTGAGCCACCGAGCCTGTGACTTTAGATCGCAGCTTGTGTTGCTATGTAACTCCTAAACTGTAAGAAAACCTCCAGAGGAATGGCTGAGGCTGGGCACAGTGATTCACGCCTGTAATACGAGCACTCTGGGAGGCCAAGGCAGGTGGATGGCTTGAGCTCATGAGTTCGAGGCCACCCTGGGCAACATGGTGAAACCCCATCTCTACAAAAAATACAAAAATTATCAAGGCATGGTGTCTCACGCCTGTAGTCCCAGCTACTTGCAGGGCTAAGGTGGAAGAATTGCTTGAACCAAGGAGGCAGAGGTTGCAGTGAGCCAAGATTGTGCCACTGTATTCCAGCCTGGGCGACAGAGTAAGACCCTGTCCCCAAAAAAAAAAAAAAAAAAAAAGAGGAATGGCTGAGACCAAGGCCACGGTGGAGATACCTATTCCCATAGATCCTTTAGGGCTTTCCTTAATCCTTTCCTTTAATTAAGACTCCAGTTAGTAAAGAGCTTTATACAAATTCTCTGCATCCAGTCCTAGGAGGAGGAAGGGGCACATCTCACCCTGCCACAACTTCATCATGTCTCTCCCTGGCTCCCCAAGCTTCCTGGGGCTTTCAGGGCCAACCTAGCCTAGGCTGCAGAGATGGTTTATGAATATCTAGTACAGGGCTCCATGCCTGGGCCCTTAAGGGCCTCACCACACCCAATCTCTAGAAAATAAGCAACAGCACCCGCTCGCTGCCCGCAAAGCCCGGTGAGGAACGGACTTCCGGTTCAGCCGGATACGCGGGGCCACGGCATGCAACAGCCGCCAGCCATTTTGGGCTCATCCCGGCGAGCTCCCGGAGGGCACCCCTGTGACCTTGGGTTGCCAGCTGTGATTGGAAGCGGATCCCACCGGCTCTGAAGTGAGGCTGTCCACGGAGGCTCCGAGAACTTCCTTGCTGATGTAATGTTCATTTAATTGTTTCAGGGCCCTTCTCCTATCCTTCCCTGGAATCCTAGGTCAGTTCAAATGATCACCCCAACGGGGGCGCTCCCTTACCGTTGTGTTAGACCATGGTTTCTCCCTTCAAAGGGTTCTTTATTATCCTTAATGATAACCTGTTGCCTCCTTAAAATATCTTTGGGGTTAACATCACGAGATAGGGTTACTTTATTGATTTGTAACAGAAAGGGAATCTCTGAGGCCAGAGGGTTGCGGGAAGATTGCCGAGTTAGAGAATAGGAGTAGGCATCCTGAGGGCTTAGTAACAGGAGGGAAGCCTGTCTCCTGAACGCCCCCTGAAGGTAGATTCTGTTACTGCCCTCAGTTTACGAATGAGGAAGCTGAAACTTAGCTTAAAATGTCCACTGTCCTGCAGCCAGTAAGTGTAGAGCCAAAATTCCAGTACCAAACTGTTCATCAATAAAGCCTCATCTATTTAACCAGAACCAAACTGCAGAATATAAAATATCCAGGCAGGGTGCAGTGGCTCGTGTCTGTAATCCCAGCACTTTGGGAGGCCGAGGCGGGTGGATCACCTGAGGTCAGGAGTTCAAGACCAGCCTGGCCAAGATGGTGAAACCCCGTCTCTACTGAAAATACAAAAATTACACCGGGCGCGGTGGCTCACGTCTGTAATCCCAGCACTTTGGGAGGCCGAGGCAGGTGGATCACCTGAGGTCAGGAGTTCGAGACTAGCTTGGCCAACATGGTGAAACCCCTCTCTACTAAAAATACAAAAAAAAAAAAAAAAATTAGCTTGGCATGGTGGCAGGGGCTTGTAATCCCAGCTACTGGGGAGGCTGAGGCAGGAGAATCACTTGAATTCGGGAGGTGGAGGTTGCAGTGAGCCGAGATTGCACCACTGCACTCCAGCCTGGGAAACAAGAGCAAGACTCCATCTAAAAAATAAAAATAAAAACATCCAGGGTGATCTGCTTCCCTTCTTAAGGAAGAAGTAATGTTTTACATTTTAAAAATATAACTGTAATATACTTTATTGGCTTTTTAACTTAAAATAAGGAATATTGGCTGGGTGCAGTGGCTCATCCCCATAATCCCAGCACTTCAAGGGGCTGAAGCAGGTGGATCACTTGAGCCCAGGAGTTGGAGACCAGCCGGGGCAACGTGGCGGAACCCTGTCTCTACCAAAAAAAAAAATTAGGCGTGGCCTGTAGTCACAGCTACTTGGAAGGCTGAGATAGGAGGGGGAAAAAAAAGGGGGGGGGTTCTCACTAGATGGAACTTTTTTTTGAGACAGAGTTTCAGTCTTATCACCCAGGCTGGGGTGCAGTGTGGTGATCTCAGCTCAGTGCAACCTCCACCTCCTGGGTTCAAGAAGTTCTCCTGCCTCAGCCTCCTGAGTAGCTGGGATTACAGGCGCGCATCACCACGCCCGGCTAATTTTTGTATTTTTAGTAGAGACGGGGTTTCACCATGTTGGTCAGGCTGGTCTCGAACTCCTGACCTCGTGATCCACCCGCCTTGGCCTCCCAAAGTGTTGGGATTACAGGCGTGAGCCACTTCTTTTAGTTCTTCAGTAATACCCAACTCTGTCTTGCTGCCGAGTATCCATGTCTGCTCTTTTGTCTGCTTCAAAAATTTGTTCCCCCTCCCCTTCAGGCTTATTCCCACACATCCTTTAGGTCTCAGCTTTTGTACTGCTTCCCCTGAAAAGCATTCCTGGACTTCCCAAGTCTGAATTAGATGCTCCCACCACCCCATATGTTCTAAACTGCTTTGTCATTAAGATAAATTTGTTACAGTATAGAGATTTTTTTTTCTTTTGACACTGTATGGAGCCATTTTCATTCAAGGGCATTTTCCTTTGGCTGGAAAAGCTAATAAAATTTTGCTATTTTATTTTTTAATTACTGAGTAATTACTGAGTAATGAGGCAGCAGAGACCTCTCTTTTTCCTGCACCTAACAACATACTAATATGTGATAAAAGGATAAGGAAATGAATGAGTTCCACATCCTACTCCACAGCTGACCCTCCTGTAGCTCATGCTTTCTTTTATTGAATGATTAATGTGGAGCCAAAAGTCAAATCAAGTTACTCTATAACTCAGCTTAAGCCTAACAAATTGTATTTAAGAGGGGATTTCTGAGAGCACAAACTGACTCTCAGAAACAGGTAAAGAAAATCCAATCGTAAGAGAACTGTTACCTGTTGAGGGAAACGAGTTTGTATTGACTTCCATATAACTTGGATTTACAACCTCCAGATTACATTCACTTATTCAGTAAACATGTATTGAGTTCCTAGTATATGTCAGGCTCTGTTCTAGAAGCTGGAGATATGGCAGTGAACAAACTTACGAGAGCTTGACATTCTAGTGGAAGAAAACAGGCAATCAAGAAGGAAATAAGCTAAGTTCAGATAGTGATGAATGCTACAGGAAATAAAGCAGATTCAGGGAAGAAGTGCTGTGGTTAGGGAAATGATTTCCAGTGAGCAATGTGGGAGCAATAATGAGTTATCGATGCCAGGGCAATAAGGGGATGGAATATTCTACCTTAAGGAAAGGCTTATCTCTATGTATACATACATAATTGACAATATGGTTTAAAGATTAGACTTTTGGTTACTTTGGTTCGTTTTAATAATTTCTAAGAGCCGAAATAATTATTTGTATGCTGATTAAATTTAATTTTTGGACTGCAAATGCTAAGAGCCATTCTCCAGAATGTGGTACCCATTCCGAAGTATTGCCACTCGTGAACTCACAACCAGAACATTGTTCTGCAACTAGGACGGTCCCATTTCCTCAGTTACTGTCTTACCACATCAGCCTGACTTACAATTTCACCAACTTGTGATTCATAAATTTTCAACCGTGTTTCTATTTTCTTGCCTTAATCCTTTCTTGACTTATGGAATCATAGATTTGAAGCCATTCCCACTTTCACCTGTGCACCATACAATATTGTAATATACGGATTGAACAAAATGGTTGGGAAACCTCTACATGGGACCCCAGGCTATGCACAAGTAAATATTAATAATTTAAGAATAATGCAATCATTTAATGACTACTAACTGTAGGGCAGGCAACTGGATGCACATTTAATCTTTATTTTTATTTTTTTGTAGAGACAGGGTTTTGATATGTTGTTCAGGCTGGTCTCAAAACCCCTGGCCCCAAGCCATCTCCCTTCCTTGACTTCCCAGAGCACTGACAGTATAGGCATCAGCCACTGTGCACAACCTCACATGTAGTCTGTAGAACTGCCCTTTGAGTTGAGCATTTTGCACAGGGGAGAGACCAGTGTGTAGTGTTAAGAAATTAGCTCCTTTTGGGAGGCCAAAGCGGGCGGATCACTTGAGATCAGGAGTTCAAAACCAACCTGGCCAACATGGTGAAACCCCGTCTCCACTAAAAATACAAAACAATTAGCTGAGCATGGTGGCGTGCACCTGTAATCCCAGCTACTTGGGAGGCTGAGACAGGAGAACTGCTTGAGCCTGGGAGGCGGAGGTTCCAGTGAGCTGAGATCAGGCCACTGCACTCCAGCCTGGGTGACAGAGCAAGACTGTGTCTCAAAAAAAAAAAAAAAAAAAAAAAACAGAAAAAAAAAAGAACTTAGCTCCAGTTCTTTCCTGTGTTACTTACACAAAGTGTTTCTCAGTGGTAAAATGGGAATAAGGTGCTATGGACATTTTAAATTTTGTGTTGTGTGATGATTAATTAAAGTAGTGGTTGTAAACTGATATTAAACACTTGTTTAATGTTAACTGTTAGGAGTTACTATTGTAATCTTAAAATATACCATCCTGGGTAGTGATTTGATGGTCATTTAATTCCATTTTCTTTTTATTTTCCCATGTTTGTATCATTTAATCTGGCTGGAAGGTTTCAGACTTGAAGTAGGACTGCTTAGACTTTACCACAAAAGGAGTCTCAAGTACATTTCCCGTAGTCTCCCTCCCCCAGCCCCTAGAGAAATATAAACAAACTAGTTAAAAGGAATACCTGAGCACTGATAAGAATGTTTATAGCACTTTGTGAAGAGGAGAGTGAAAAACAGCCCCAATGACATCTTGCTGTTTGGGCCGGGCGCGGTAGCTCAAGCCTGTAATCCCAGCACTTTGGGAGGCCGAGACGGGTGGATCACGAGGTCAGGAGATCGAGACCATCCTGGCTAACATGGTGAAACCCTGTCTCTACTAAAAAATACAAAAAAAAAAACTAGCCGGGCGAGGTGGCAGGCGCCTGTAGTCCCAGCCACTCGGGAGGCTGAGGCAGGAGAATGGCGTAAACCCGGGAGGCAGAGCTTGCAGTGAGCTGAGATCCGGCCACTACACTCCAGCCTGGGCGACAGAGCGAGACTCCGTCTCAAAAAAAAAAAAAAAAAAAAGACTTGCTTGTAGGCCGGACGCGGTGGCTCAAGCCTGTAATCCCAGCACTTTGGGAGGCCGAGACAGGTGGATCATGAGGTCAGGTGATCGAGACCATCCTGGCTAACACGGTGAAACCCCGGTTCTACTAAAAAATACAAAAAACTAGCCGGGTGAGGTGGCGGGCGTCTGTAGTCCCAGCTACTCGGGAGGCTGAGGCAGGAGAATGGCGTGAACCCGGGAGGTGGAGCTTGCAGTGAGCTGAGATCCAGCCACTGCACTCCAGCCTGGGCGACAGAGCGAGACTCCGTCTCAAAAAAAAAAAAAGAATTTATTTTGCTCATATAATATGAACTACCAGGCAGCTGTTAAAGGATAGTTAAGCCAGCACCCATCTCTATGACATGAAGGGATGTTGAGATGAATTTCAGATGGAGACAAAATTTTCCACAGGTAGAGGTTCGGCGAAAATCCTTACCAGACCAGACAGAATTTATATGTCTATCAGTTACCTACAACTTATAAAGTTACAAAATAGCTCAAAGATAATGAACAGGGCTCAAATCTGATAACCCAAAAGGGTACATTACAGAGGATCCATTGCTTTCCATTGTAGAGGAGAAAAAATCATAGCTTTTCCTCACCCATCTCAAGGGTCTTTGCTGATACCCCTATTTTTAAAAGGCAGATTAACAAGAGGACACCGTAACAAATTTACCAAAGTTTTACGTGAACAGGAACCTTCAGAAATGAAGACTCAAAGACTCAAGGAGAACTTTAGTTTTTAATTTAATTTTTTTTTTTTTAGAGACTGGGGTCTTACTATATTGCCCAGACTGGCCTTGAATTCCTGGGCTCAAGCAGTCCTTCTGCCTCAGCCTCACAAGTAGCTGGGACTACAGGTGCATGCCACTGCACCTGACTATCTGTATATATCTATGCTTAGGTTTGATGAAGGATGGACAGTCATGTACAAGTATGATTAGACAAAAAGCCTGCGGTCTAATGGTAATAAGCTGGGGAGAACTTAACAAGGCCTGTTCGTTCAGATTCTTCTTGGCCTCTCTGTGTAGCATTTCTTTCCTCCTGGTATAGGACAGGACACCTGTCACATGGGGGTCTAACGACCTGCTTTCAGGAGAGGAAGGTCAGAGAATTCCTTTATGACTAGCTCTCACACAGAAAGGCAGGGAAAAGTCAGAGAGAGACCTTCTAAGTGCCGTATTTCGAGGTGACATTCTGAGCCACAACACCATTTTTTTCCTACACTATGTACGTAATTATTTGCCTCTTTTTATTGCCATAGACAGCCCCATTGTTATGTGTCTTATTGCACTGGCTACAACTTTCCCAGACAATGTTGATAGTGTGCATGCTTGTTTCTAATTCAAACATCAACAAAATTACCCATGATACAGCTCCTCTCTCTCTCTCTCTCACACACACACACACACACATATTATATATATGTATATATGTATGTTTATATGTAGAGAGAAAACAATTTTTTGATTAGTCATGGAGAAGTATGATAAGACAAAAGGAGTATGAGAGTATGAGCCAAGTTTAATAAAGTGGCGAAACAGCGGGCCTATGTGTTCAGATCCCTCTTGGCAAGCCTTCGTCTTTGGAAATAAGGATATGCCTTCTGGTATGGGGGAGCACCTCTCACAGGAGGGTCTTATACCTACTACAGGGGAAGGTCAGAAAATCCTGCCTGCCCATGCTGTTTCTCAAATTCCTTCAGCTTAAAATATTCAGTATGTTAAGTTGCTGTATTTTGGGAAGGCACATCCTGAACTCCATCAAAGTCCTGCTAGAAGCAGATACCAAGACGGAAAAACATCCAAGGATTACACTAGGGGAGCTCCCTATAAGGGGCATTGAGGAGTGAGCGGGGAAGGCGTGGAGACCCCACAGACCTGCATCGCTGTGTTTGGTGAAGCAGAGCTGGAGGGAAGGTTGGGTGGAAACGTGCACTCAGGAAGATTTGGCAAAGCCATAAGGGAGTCCTCAAGCCAAAGGTGGTTGTCACAGGAGTAGTGTCTCCCAGGAACTAGTCTGTCACATCATCTCCCAGGAACTGATCTGTCCCCAGTCATTGTTGGTGAGCAGCATGTGGTGGTGTGACTTGGGCCTTAAGGCTGCCAGGGATTCCTAAGGGCAGTGGGTGAGGCCCTTGCTCAGGTGCATTTCCTGAGTTGGAGGTGCAGGGCACACTCTCATGGTGGCCACACCATCTTCATCTTGTTTCTAACTTTTAAAGCAATGTTGGCTGGGCACAGTGGCTCACACCTGTAATCCCAGCACTTTGGGAGGCCGAGGCAGGCAGATCACGAGGTCAGGAGATCAAGACCATCCTGGCTAATGCAGTGAAACCTCGTCTCTACTGAAAATACAAAAAAATTAGCTGGGCGTGGTGGCAGACGACTGTAGTCCCAGCTGCTCGGGAGACTGAGGCAGAAGAATGGCATGAACCCAGGAGGTGGAGCTTGCAATGAGCCACGATTGGGCCATTGCACTCCAGCCTAGGTGACAGAGCAAGGCTCTGTCTCAAAAAAAAAAAAAAAGCAATATTTATAAAACACCACTACTAAGTATCAGGTTCAGAAGCTTCCCTTCTGTTTCTTCTTTGATTATCCCAAATGCATTGACATTAATAATTAATAAACCTAACATTAACCATTCTTGCTCAATCAATTTATAGATTTAATGTGTCAGGCCTCTGATTTAATTTGCTAGTATTTAAGCCTTTGCTAGGTAGCTTCCAATGTATGATTGGCCAATAATTGTCCTTTCTTATACTGTCCTTTGTCCTCGCCCAGTTTATTGCCAAGGCCATAGTGGCCTCATGCAAATGGATTTCATAGCTTGTGAGACTGTAAATGAATGTTTCTTGTCTCTGACTAGCATAGATTGTAGAACTCTGCTGTCCAAAAGTGTAGCATCTAGCTACGTGAAGCTATTTAGATTGTAATTAATTAGAATTTAATTTAATTTAAAATTCAGTCCTTTAGTCACACTGGCCACATTTCAAGTACTCGGTAACCACATGTGGCTTGGGGCTCCCGCATCAGACAGTGCAGGTCTAGAACTTCCCCCTCCTTACACAAAGCCCTGCTCTGTGGTGGACTGTGGAAAGTGATGGGATGGGTCTACACTCCCGTATTTCACTGGACGGAAAAAAGGAGGCATTTGGGCAGTTGAAAGAATGCATAACTAACCTGAACCTGATGCTCTGTGAGAGCATAGAAAAAAAATATCCGGCCGGGCGCGGTGGCTCAAGCCTGTAATCCCAGCACTTTGGGAGGCCGAGACGGGTGGATCACAAGGTCAGGAGATCGAGACCATCCTGGCTACACGTTGAAACCCCGTCTCTACTAAAAATACAAAAAACTAGCCGGGCGAGGTGGCAGGCGCCTGTAGTCCCAGCTACTTGGGAGGCTGAGGCAGGAGAATGGCATAAACCCGGGAGGCGGAGCTTGCAGTGAGCTGAGATCCGGCCACTGCACTCCAGCCTGGGCGACAGAGCGAGACTCCGTCTCAACAAAAAAAAAAAAAAAAAAAAATCCTCCATTCCATATAACCCTCAACTCCATCAGTGGGATTGTGGTAAGCGTCTATTGTGCAAACTTGCTCTTGAAATGCATTTAAAATATATACTACTTGTCTGGTGTATGTCAGGAACTATGTTTATCACTCAGACTATAGCAGTAATGAAAGCAGACACAGCCCCTTTTTTCATGGAGCTTATAATTTAGCAGAGAGGAGACAGATAATATGCGACTGTGTGCATTTATGTGTGTGCATGTGTGTGTGTGTGTGTGTGTGTGTGTAAGAGAGACAGAAACAGAAAAGGGGTGATATAAGAAGCGCTGTAAATCAGGTTAGGAAAGATAAAGCTGTAATTAAGGGATGGGAGTGCTATTCTACTTGGGTGGTGCTATTTCACCTCTCAGGGTGAAATTTTAACAGAAACCTGAATGAAGTAAGGGGGCCAGCCATGAGGATATTTGGGAGAAGACACTTCTAGGCAGAGGAAACAGGAAGCGCAAAGGCCCTGAAGCAGGGCGTTGCTGGTGTTTGAGGAGAGAAATGGAGTCCAGTGTAGGTTGCTGGTGCAGAGTGAATAGTGAGGGGAGTGACAGGAGGTGGACCCTGAGATACTCGGATGCTAGACTCTGAGGGGCAGCTGCAGGGTGGTTTGTATTCACAGTGAAAATGAAGCCACTAGAGTTTTGAGCAAACGAGTGTCATGATCTGAGTTTGACCACAGGGCGCACAAGGACAGAAGCAGAGAGACAAGTTAGAAGGCCACTGCAATAATGGGGGCAAGAGATAATGGCTTGGTAAAACTGGAAGTGATGAGAACTGCTCAGAATCTACATACGCTTTGGGAGAATTGATGTGGAGTTTGGGGACAGTGTCCTTAGTTATGTGTTCATGATCTTAATGGTGAAGGCAGAAGAGGAAAGTGTGGGTCAATTCAAAGCCTCTACAGCCTGGCAAGGAATAGATCTAAACCCCTGAGGTTCTGGATCCCATGTCCCCAGGGCCTGAGGGCTTCGGGGTCTCAGGCTTACAAGACCTGAATGTTGGGGTTTTGGTCCTGAATGGAGGGAGGAGCCAGCATTTGGTTCTGTGATAGATGCGAAAGGCTTGTATCTCCCACGTTGGCCTGGGAGCGATGGTAAGCCATTAGTCTTCTGAGGATTTCTACCTTCTTCTGCCCCAGGTCCATGGAGGTGAACCACCCAGCACCTCTCAGGCTCTTGGAACTTGCAGCCCACAGCCTGCTGAGCAATGAGGCTTCAGTTCTACTGGTGTTGGAACAGCTCACGGTGAACCTTTTCCCGCCACTACTCACTGCTGCATTTGCCAAGGGGCACAGAAAGGCTCTGAAGGCCTTGGTGCAGGCCTGGCCCTTCCCCTTTCTCCGTCTGGGCTCTCTGATAGTGCAGTGGCCCAACCAAGACAGCCTGCAAGCTGTGGTGGATGGGCTGGAGGCCTTTTCTGCCCACAGGGCTTGTCCCAGGTAAGGGGGATGCTGGGAGCAAGACCTCAGCTCAGAGCCAGAGGGAGGGTGAGCTGAGATCCAGGGGAGGGGAGCGTTCAATCGGCTAGGGGAACAAGTGGGGAAACTATATGTTTGTAAGTTAAGTGGTTGATGGTACAGCTACAAGGCTTTAAGGAGAGGGCTTTTTACCTTCTAGGGGTGGTGATATGAGGTGTATGAGGAATAGGGGCTGGCAAGGAGCCTGAGTGAGGGACGAAAAGCCCATTAGAGAGGAGAGGCGAGGCGGGCTGGTACTGGGGTCTGGGGAGCGGCCCAGGACTGCTGCCGCTCATCCTACCTGGGCTCCCCAGCATCTCATCACGCCCGTCTCCCCACAGGAAGTCAGAACTGAGGATGCTGGATTTCACCCTGGACTCTGAGCAAGTCCACAGTAAAGGGGCTTCTGAAGCCTTGGCCAAGTTCCCATTTTGGTTACCATCAACAGTCAAGGCAGAGATGCCCCAGGCCGCGGCCAGGCCCAAGCCAACAGAGAATATGAAAAAAGGACCAAAGCAGCCATGGGAAGCAGTGGAAATACACGTTGATCTTTTCCTACGAGGCCCCTTCAAGTTAGATAAGTTCCTCTCCAGCCTCCTGACGAAAGTGGAACAGAGCCACGGGGCCCTGCATCTCTGCTGTAGGAAGTTGCACATTGAGGAGATGCCCTTCCACAGTCTGCTGGGGATCCTGAAGACACTCAAGCTGGATTTCATCCAGGAGCTGGAGGTGTTTGACTGGTTTGACTGGTTCTGGGCATTGTCAGATCCAAACCTATCTGCAACACAGCTGGGAAGGATCTTCAACCTGCGCAGCCTCAAACTCATCTACTACAACTGGGCCTTCTCCTCACGGGGCGAGCGGCCCTCCAGCTACTTCCTCTCACAGCTGACCAGGCTGGGCCACCTCCAGAAGCTGCACCTGTCTTACTCCTACCTTTCAGGCAACCTACATTATGTACTCAGGTGAATGGGTGGACAGGGGCATCCAAAGAGTTCCCTGAATACTCCCAAGTGAGGTCAGGACAGGGGAACAAGACAGGAAATGGGGCCCATTCTTAGATGCTCATGGAATTGTGGGTACAGCCTGGGAATCCAGGGTTCAGATGCAGTTGATGGCTGGAATCTGCTTTGGAAACATATTTGATGGGGAAAGATGCATGTTGCTATAAAAATAAAATCCACTTTGGGAGGCTGAAGTGGGAAGCTTGCTTGAGGCCAGAGTTGGAAACCAGCCGGGGCAACAAAGTGAGACCACATTTCTACAAATAAATACGCAAAAATTAAGGCCAAGCACGGTGGCTCATGACTGTAATCCCAGCACTTTGGGAGGCAGAGGCAGGTGGATCACTTGAGGTTAAGAGTTTGAGACCAGCCTGGCCAACATGGTGAAACCCCATCTCTACTAAAAATACACAAATTAGCCAGACATGATGGCATGTGCCTGTAATCCCAGCTGCTTGGGTGGCTGAGGTAGGAGAATCTCTTGAACCCAGGAAGTGGAGGTTATAGTGAGCCAAGATCGTGCCACTGCACTCCAGCTTGGGCAACAGAGCAAGACTCCATCTCAAAAACAAAACAAAAACAAAAACAAAAATTAGCTGGGCATGGTAGTGCACCTTTCGTCCCAGCTACTCAGGAGACCAAGGCAGAAGGATTGCTTGAGCCCAGGAGTTTGAGGCTGTAATGAGCCATGATTGTACCATTGCACTCCAGCTTGGGCAACACAGCGAGACCCTGTCTCAAAAAAAATTACAACAAATTTAATTTAAAGATCTAATTGGCTTTTTTTCTCTTTAGAGACATGGGGTCATTTTGTCACCCAGGCTAGAGTGCAGTGGCACGATTACATATCACGCAGCCTCAGACTCCTGTGCTCAAGCTACCCTCCAGTCTCAGCCTCCTAAGTGGCTAAGACTACAGATGCACACCACTACACCTTGCGAATTTGTTAAAAACTTTTTTGTAGAGACAAGGTCTTGCTTTGCTGCCCAGGCTGGTCTTGAGCTCCTGGCCTCAAGCCATCCTCCCGCCTCAGCCTCCCAAAGCACTGAGATTACAGGCATGAGCCTCCACGCCTGGCCTTCTAATTGGCTTAGGTTTGTGATTCACAAATTGGGACAGCCTCCCATTCTGTAAAATAGAATAAGAGCTCTGGTGAGCTGAGCAGAAGAGACTGGCTTTATAAGCAGAAAAGTGATGAAAAAAGCCAAAACAAAAAGCAGATTGGTCAGTTGACAGTTACTTTCCTTATAGGGTTAAAACAGAGGGCACTTCCTTATCATCCTGGGCCCCTTCTGATTAGTTGGTGTGAATCTCCTGTTTTTTGGAAAACTGACGAGTTTCAAAGTTCAGTTTGATTACCTGGCACTTAGCACAAGTGACTGCATTCTGGTTTGCTCTGGTCTTTTGAGGTCTAGTGCAGGAGCTTAGTCCAAAACAGTGGGCTTCCATGTATTTCATTTAATTTTTTAATTTTTTTTTTTTTGAGACAGAGTCTCTGTCACCCAGGTTGGAGTGCAGTGGCATGATCTCGGCTTACTGTAATCTCCACCTCCCCGGTTCAAGTGATTCTCCTGCCTCAGTCTCCCAAGTAGCTAGGGTTACAGGCATGGGCCACCACGCCTGGCTAATTTTTGCATTTTTAGTAGAGACGGGGTTTCACCATGTTGGCCAGACTGGTCTTGAACTCCAGACCTCAGGTGATCCACCCACTTTGGCTCCCCAAAGTGCTGGGATTACAGGTGTGAGCCATTGCGCCTGTCCTAATAATATGTTTATTTACTCAGCAAACCTTTTCAGGCACTGCTGAATGTTACGCTGGTTCCCAAGAAAAGATCCTGAGACAGCACAGGTTAGGCCTCTCCTTCTGAGCTCATACTGCCCCAGACAGGTGGGTACAGAGCTCTGAAGGACAATCAGTATCCACTCTGTGCACGTCTCCTAGAAATTTCCAGATAGGGCATTCAGGACCCCCGGCCCTGGCTTAAACGGAAGCCCGAGCAGCAGCTTCCCCATACCCAAACCTGAGGAATAATGGGCTCAGCCTATGGTTGCTTCTCATCAGATAAGCTCTTTCAAGTGGCTCCTCTCAGCAGTTATATTGGGTATGGATAATATGAGTCTCCCTTTCACCAAAGAATAACTTAGAGTTGGAGGGGTTCGTGGAGGACCTGGTAGGTCTGTTGAGAGAGAGCCAGGCCTTGGGACACCAAAGGACATGCTTCTGACTCTGCTGGTAAATGGCTTCCCTGATGAGGGGGTGGCCATAGGACTGGCCTCCTCATGGACAAGTAGGTGTTTTGGGTGGGGGTCCTGGGCCCTGCCCTCACATAGCCACCCTTCTCTCCTCAGCTGTCTGTGGGTTCCACTGCATTCCCTGGAGATCTGCTACTGCAGGCTTCTCGACACTGACATCACCTACTTGTCCCAGAGCCCTCATACCACTTGCCTGAAGAAGCTGGATCTGAGTGGCAACAACCTGTCCTACATGATCCCTAGGCCCTTGGGGACTCTGCTGAGGGAGGTCTCAGGGACGCTGCAGCACTTAGACCTGAACCACTGCCGGCTGAAGGATGCCCACCTCAATGCCCTCCTGCCTGCCCTGTGCCGCTGCTCCCACCTCAGTTCCCTGAGCCTCTCCGACAACCCCATCTCCAGTGCCTGCCTCCTGAGCCTGCTGGAGCACACAACGGGGCTGATGGAGCTGAAGCAGGTACTCTATCCTATCCCAGTCGACTGCTGCATGTACCTGCATGGCCTCTCCTGGGGTCCCGTGAACAAGGACAAGCTGCGCCAGTTGCAGGCTGAGATACAGAAGCAGCTGCAGGCCATGCAGCGGGCTGACATGCAGTGGAGCCCCCCGCTGCCCTTGCTTATGCAGCTGGTGCAGTTTGAATGAGGAGCAGAAGCCAGGCTCAGAGAACAGAAGTCAGAGAGGGCAGCTGGAATCACAGCTGGGGCCACATGTTGTTTGCAAGGAACATAAAATAAACTTCCATGGGAACTGTCTGGTGCTTTCTTCATTCCCCTTGCTCCCCTTTCCCAGTGCAAAGCCTGGCCTGTTTCACCTGTTCATTATCCAGCCACACGTTATCCAGGTAGCCCTACCGCCAGGTCACCAGAGACCCCAGAGGTCCAGCCCTCCCTGGCAAACACTCCCTCTTCTGGCCACTCATTCAGTTTCTCTTTGTCTTATGCTTCTGGATAGAATGAAGTGGGTCCTTAGCTGACTTCCCCACCTTTGGACATGAGCTGTATGCTGGAGTCTGAACACCTCTGGGGGCTGTTGGGAGACTGGAAGGAAGCACATGCCTGGCACCAAACCCAGAGCACGCGGCCATCAGTCAGCTGATCACCATCGAGCACGTGCTGGGGCCAGGTGCTGCTGTCCTCAGACTGGGCATACATGGAGAGCATGGGTCACAACCATTTAGGAAGTCCCTACAACAGGGCAAAGTCAGAAGAATCAGGAGTGGCTGCTAAAGCAGGTCAGGGAAGGTACCTCAGAGAGGAGACCTTTGAGTCCAGTTCTGAATGTGTGGCAGAGATCTGGAGTCAGGCACCCTGGGAGGGGCCCGGCAACAACAGCGGCTGAGAACTGGGCCTGAGCCTGGCAGGAGAGGACGGGTCAGAGGTTCACAGGCCCAGGCCCCCAGCACCATGTAGGTGGAATACAGTCAAGGCTGATGTAGATGGAGACAGAAGACAGACACAGGGGAATTTATGAGTGACCAAGATATGTGTAGGGGCTGCATAGAAAGGCCTGGACCAAACTGACACACAGGCCCAGAGAAAACCAGAGAATTACTGCTGGGTGGGAGAGGTTTACAGAACAGGCTTCAGTCCATTCTGCTAGCCCGCGCTTGTCACTTTCTGTTTATTTCCTGTCCTTGCTGAAGCTCTGTTGTAGGCATCCTGGTTCCACCTATGTAACTCCTGGAACCAGAGATGAGTAAGAAAGCCTTACTTAGTGGAAGCATCCTCAGTGCCTCGCTTGCTGAATCCTTCTTCCATCCAGGCGAGGGAGCTTGCCTGTTCTCATGAGCCATCTCGCAGCAACCTCAGTGCCTCCCGAACTACCCTGACTCCAGGTTGTGATAGTGTCCAGCAGATTCCTCATAGGATTTCTACAGAACAGCACGGTCCTTGTGCACCCACCTTCCTCTGTGTACCGCATCACGCTCAGAAGGCTAGCCCAGAAGCCATACAGTCATCTCCAGCAGTGTGGCCTGAGAATGGAGCATGGTGATTTTTCACATTGTCCATTTAGGTAACAAGTACTTGCTAAGTGCCTCCCAGGTGACAGGTACTTTTGCAAGGGCAGAGGATGCAGCAGAAAGAACTCAAAGTCCCTACCCTAGTGGAGCATGGGCTCCATGCAGATAAGCAAGCTGGCAGGTAAATGGCACGTTTTCAGGTTGGGAAAGGGCGAAACAGAGGGAGTGGGGCCCACTGCTGAGGGGTGGAAAGGGAACTGTTTGGGGTAAAGTACACACAAGGTCTGTTTTAGAGCAGAGACCTGAATGGAGGCAAAACCTCCAGGCAGAGGAACAGAAAAGCACAAATAGAGGAAGATTGAGATACAGAGAAATGCACTGAGGGCTCGATGCACTGTGCCGTTACTTACTCTGCTGAAAAAAATCAGATGCTTCCCCAAACCCTGACTGGCTAATAGCCTCTGATCCACGCAATGCGCCTTTCTACGATGCAGCCATGCAGGCATGTAACTGTAGCTGTTCCACATGTCACTATCAGAGTGTAAGATCAGATTGGATGAATGAAATCCCATTGCATCCTGTAGGTACCTTCTGGTGACATGTCTTTCCAGCAGTGTCAGGGCACAGGTGCTGCCATGACCTTAGACTTGCTTTCCTCCTTACTCTGCCCACTCACTTTCTCCTTGCCTGAGTCAGTATTGCTCTTTAGTCAGATATTGGAGGATGCTTGCTTCTGGAAGTATCTGTACCAAATTTCCCCAAGATCATAAGACCTTCCTCCTCCTGCACCCACTTGAGAGCTTGCTTGAAGCTTTCCTGCAGTCCAGGCTGAGGGACAAAACAGCCTCTGAGTCAGGGTTAGGAGAGCTGACTGTGATTTGCATCCACTATTTCGTGGCTCAGTTTCTTCATCTATGAACTTAAGAATTTTGAATCACAAAGTTAATCATAGTCCCTACCTCACGCCATTACATGTATGTTGAATAAGTTACTTGTTTAGAAGGGTTACATGCTGAGAACAGTGCCTGGCATCTAGTAAACCCTCTTGGAAAAGAAGAGACTCTTCCGAGGTCCCATAGCAAAGTAGAGTGGTCAGAGGAACCTGGCTGGGAGGCTTGGTGGGAGGGTTCAGGGAAATGATCCCTGGAAAATCTTCAGGAGAGTGGTAGTCATGTGGGTCTTTTTCAATAAGTCCTTCCCCATCTTGGTGTTGAGTGGACAATCCTCTCCAGGGGATCCCTAGGAAGAAGCAGTAGGTGCACCAGCAAGCCCCACGCAGGCCTCAGTCAAGAGAGGAAATGCAGGAAAGAGAAGAGGGAGAGTGGAAAAAGAAGGGAAGGAGGGAGAAAGCTAAGCATTTCAGTAGGATTAGAGGAAAAGAATGGGTTGTCTGCTATTGCGCTGTAGAAGCAGGACTGTGGTGGGTAGGGATCTCTGGGCCAGGGCCAGATGAACTGCTTTCCCAGATATTCCCTGCTTCCAACTCATCCTCCTGCCTCGGCCTGCACCACAGCCTTCCACACACAAAGGTAGCATGTGCCAGCTCCCTAGAAACAACCAAGGAAGCAGGTGGCACCTGCACCCCCAGAAACTACTCACACCATCACTATAGAGACACTGTGCACCCTGCAGCAATAGGGGTATTGCTCATACTATTTGGCAAAGTCAACTTGGAGCACATAGAAAGTTATTTGAGTAATGGATATGTGTATGGGTCTTTCAGTTAACCACTGACTCTTGGTCATTGCAAACATGAAACCAACATGATTATCAAAGTAGTGGTGGCCACTACTTTGTTGACTATCATACACTGTGCCGTGTGTTTTATATACATTTTCCAAGATAATTATCACAAATAACTAGAAAATAAGGCCCAAGAGAGCAGACTTTTTTTCTGTTTCATTCACCCTCATATCCACAATGCCTGGCAATCAGTAGGTACCCAAAAAATATTGGATGAGTATGAGAATAAAGGAAGATATGAGTGGATAGATGTTTTCCAGCATGGTTATTGTGGTGAACTCTCAGAGATGTTCTTTCTCTCATTTCCATTTATCTCATGGGCCGTCTTGGGCTCTTGTGGCTTTGTACTAGCTGGTAACATTTTTATCTCCCCATTCTCTCCTCATCCTCCTTGACTTTTTTTTTTTTTTTTTTTATGGCAAGGTCTCACTCTGTCATCCAGGCTGGCGTGCAGTGGTGCAATCATAGCTTACTGCAGCCTCAACCTCCTGGGAACAAGCCACCCTCTCACTTCAACCTCCTGAGTAGCATGTGCCGCCATGCCCAGCTAATTTTTTTTTTATTTTTTGTAGACAGGGTCTCACTATGTTAGGCTGGTCTCAAACTCCTGACCTCAAGTGATCCCCTCACCTTGGCCTCCGAAAGTGCTGGGATTACAGGCATGAGCCATCGTGCCTGGCCCAATATTCTTGTTTGTTTATTCTTCCACATGAAAGGCACATTCATTTAGTCATATTCCAAAATTACCACTACAAGTATTTCTTCTTAAAATAAGAAAATATTATAAAGAATTGAAATTAACACCACTCATCATTCCAACAGTAATCTGACTTGCCTTTTATTTCACTGGGCAAAATAAAATTTATTATGGATATTGGCTTTGTGTTTATCACTATGATATCCTTCGATATTTTAGGAGAGGCAGGGAGGTAGCTTCTCCTGTGTAAATAATTTGCTTTTGCCACCATTTATTTATGTAGGTTTTTTGCTGGTGTTCACAGAATATGCTGGCACCTTCTGGTTGTTCTTCAGTTGTTTCTTTTGTGAAGAAAGGAGTATAAAGACATGTTGATGTCAGGCGTGGTGGCTCACGCCTATAATCCCAGCACTTTGGAAAGCCGAGGTGGACGGATCACGAGGTGAGGAGTTCGAGACCAGCCTGGCCAAGATGGTGAAACCCCATGTCTACTAAAAATAAAAAAAAATAACCAGGCATGGTGGCGCACACCTGTAGTCCCAGCTACTCAGGAGGCTGAGGCAGGAGAATTGCTTGAACCCGGCAGGCGGAGGTTGCAGTGAGCCGAGATCGTGCCATTGCATTCCAGCCTGGGCGACAGAGCGAGACTCGGTCTCAAAGGAAAAAAAAAGACATGTTGAGTTCAGGTCATAGGAGAGGCTGCCAAGAGCTCTTTCTCCACATACCCTGCAAATCACTTAGGCTTCTGTGACTTTTTAAGCTCCACCCACTTCTGGGGACAGCACAGTGACAGAAGTCCCTCTCCCAGACAGGGGAGAAGGATGGCCTCAGCACGCAGCCAGTCAATGTCCTGTTCCTCAGATTTCATTGCCCTTTTATTCAAACTTCAAAAAGTAATCTTGGCCAGGCGTGGTGGCTCATGCCTATAATGCTGGCACTTTGGGAGGCCAAAGCAGGTGGATGACAAGGTCAAGAAATTGAGACCATCCTGGCCAACACGGTGAAACCCATCTCTACTAAAAATACACACACACACAAAGAAATAGCTGGGCATGGTGGTATGCACCTGTAGTCCCAACTACTTGGGAGGCTGAGGCAGGAGGATCACTTGAACCTGGGGGGGTGGAGGTTTCAGTGAGCCAAGATTCCGTCCCTGCACTCCAGCCTGGCAACAGAGCAAGACTCCTCTCAAAAAAAAAA